>NC_053118.1:36633251-36638251 GCF_010015445.1 Perca fluviatilis
GGGCTCGGTTTACACCTATCATCATTTCTAGCCACTGGGGGACCATAGGCAGGCTGGGGGAACTCATATTAATGTTAAAAAAACTCATAAAGTGACATTTTCATGCCATGGGACCTTTTTAAGGTACTTTAAAACCAGATTGCAGCAAAGAATCTCCCCCTTTTTCAGAGTCATAACTCTGTCAAATCTAAACACACAGTTAAGATACACATATTTTTAGATTCAGTGTGTCTTACACCATCCGTCCATTTTCATCCGCTTGTCCGGGGTCGGGTCGCGAAGACAGCAGCTCCAGCAGGGGACCCCAAACTTCCCTTTTCCGATCCACATTAACCAGCTCGGACCTGGGGGATCCCGAGGAGTCCCCAGGCCAGGGTGGAGATAAAGGGGACATCTCAGGTCGTTAAATTGCATCCACTTTTCCTTCACTTGCTCCCCTTCCTCACTATCTGCTAGCTGTCTGTCCCCTGAACACACTGTAAAAAATATCTCACTATCTGCTAGCTGTCTGTCCCCTGAACACACTGTAAAAAAAGTGATCTCTGTAGACAGCCCAGGCTCCACACACGCCAACATAACAAACAGCGTTCCAGCCAATAACCGACAAGAAGGAGCTGGTTGAGTCATCACTGTAGCAGCGTTAGCACGTAGGCTACTTCCACAATGTGCGTTCAAAACTGTTTCAGGAAGCAAGGAAGGGAGGGGACGGGAGGAGGAGGGAGGGAGGGAGGGGCGAGCTAGCCTCTGTTTTGTTTGACAATACTTTGAACATCAGCAAGAAGTGCCGTCACCCAACATCGCTTAGAGCGCCTTTAACACTGACTACGTTCACATGCAGCCAATAACCCGTTCAAAACCGGAATATCAGCAATAACCCGGTCGCGCACGGCCATGTAAACACCGGCAAAAACCCGAATATGCTACCTGGGTTACCCCTTTTCTAACCCGAACTTTTGGTCATGTAAACGCGCATCGGCATATCTCCATCACAAGGAACATTGATTTGTGTTCTGCGCATGTTCTATTCGCAAGGAGTCTCGGTCTTTTGAGTAGAGGAACTTCTTGTATGCGCCAGAAAACATAGTTATAATAATAATTATATACTATAATAATATAGTTATATATATATATATATATATATATATATATATATATATATATATATATATATATATATGTGTCAATGCAGAAAACTCCCAGTATACCGGAAGTAAACAAGAAGTAGAGTTAACTTATACACTGTCTATGAGGTAAACATGGCGAGACGCAGCACAGCACCACACTTTTGGAGCGAGGAGGAAACCAGTTTCTTTATTAGTGTGGTGAAAACCATGAATATAATGTCTTTATTAGTGTGGTGAAAACCATGAATATAATGTCTTTTATTAGTGTGGTGAAAACCATGAATATAATGTCTTTTATTAGTGTGGTGAAAACCATGAATATAATGTCTTTATTAGTGTGGTGAAAACCATGAATATAATGTCTTTATTAGTGTGGTGAAAACCATGAATATAATGTCTTTATTAGTGTGGTGAAAACCATGAATATAATGTCTTTATTAGTGTGGTGAAAACCATGAATATAATGTCTTTATTAGTGTGGTGAAAACCATGAATATAATGTCTCTTTATTAGTGTGGTGAAACCATGAATATAATGTCTTTATTAGTGTGGTAAAACCATGAATATAATGTCTTTATTAGGAAAAAAAAGAAATAAATTTTTAAAAAAAAAAATAAAAAATAGTGTGGTGAAAACCATGAATATAATGTCTCTTTATTAGTGTGGTGAAAACCATGAATATAATGTCTTTATTAGTGTGGTGAAAACCATAATATATAATGTCTTTATTAGTGTGGTGAAAACCATGAATATAATGTCTTTATTAGTGTGGTGAAAACCATGAATATAATGTCTTTTATTAGTGTGGTGAAAACCATGAATATAATGTCTTTATTAGTGTGGGGTGAAAACCATGAATATAATGTCTTTATTAGTGTGGTGAAAACCATGAATATAATGTCTTCATTAGTGTGGTGAAAACCATGAATATAATGTCTTTTATTAGTGTGGTGAAAACCATGAATATATTTTATAATTTATAATGTCTTTTATTAGTGTGGTGAAAACCATGAATATAATGTCTTTTATTAGTGTGGTGAAAACCATGAATATAATGTCTTTATTAGTGTGGTGAAAACCATGATATATAATGTCTTTTATTAGTGTGGTGAAAACCATGAATATAATGTCTTCATTAGTGTGGTGAAAACCATGAATATAATGTCTTTATTAGTGTGGTGAAAACCATGAATATAATGTCTTTTATTAGTGTGGTGAAAACCATGAATATAATGTCTTTTATTAGTGTGGTGAAAACCATGAATATAATGTCTTTTATTAGTGTGGTGAAAACCATGAATATAATGTCTTTTGTTGACGGCAGAAAGTACCGAGATAGTGAGATTTATAAGAAGGGGACCGAGAAGTTATTGCGTCTTAAGGTTGTCCGTAGGCTACGTCCAGACGCTAACCGTGCCTCGCCGTTTACATCGGGATATCGCCGATTGATTACAGATTCCATGTAGGAGTAACTCTCTCTGCTCACCATGTAAACGGGTTATTCCGAATGTTTCAGAAACCCGAATAGTGACCTTAACCCGACCATAACCCGAAAATTGACAGCTTGTAAACGTAGTCGATGTTAAAGTGCCCATATTATGAAATAAATCACTTTTTCTGGTGATTTGGGGTGTTATTTTGTGTCTCTGGTGCTTCCACACACATACACACTTTGAAAAAAATCCATCCATGGTGTTCTGAGTGAGATACGGTTTCTGAATGTGTCCTGCCTTCAGTCTCCTGGTGAGCTGGTCAAAATCGGCTCGGACTGTGACGTCACAGTCCGAAATGAGCTGGCTAACCACAACCGTTAGCTCGTAGCGTTAGCGTTAGCATGCTAACGCTAGCATGCTACGTCGTTCTCAATAGCAAAGCACTGCTACAACACACACAAGTTCACCATAATCTACAAAAGAACTACTTCCATGTGCTCCCTGGTTTAGAAGAAGTCTCCCAGCTGATCCTGCCTTGTAACTGACCAAAGTTGGAGAAACAGGCTTTCTTTTACTGTCTCTAGAGTTAGCTAGCTGACATGCTCTACACCTGAGCTACTGAGCATGTGCGAGTGCAATCAAAGATAGTACAGAAGAAGAAGATGAGAAGAGGTCTCACTCTGTAGCTAAAACAGAAACCAGGTGAAAAGAGGATCTGCAGCAGTGAGAGAGAGCTGTGCAGTACAACAACAACAATATGGTGTTTTTTGAAAATTAAACCATGTAAACCTATTCTGGTACAACCTTAAAATACAATTATGAACCTGAAAATGAGCAGAATATGGGCGCTTTAAAGCGCAGTTTAATTTGCCTGAAACTGTCCCTGCAGGGTTCTGTATGAGGGGAAGGAGCAGCTGAAGCAGAGCTGGTTCGTCATCGAGACGACGCCCTACAGCCGCTCGGCCAACCTGAGCTCCGGCGGCGCCCCGACGGCCCACCGCGTCTTCCTGACGTACCGCAGGGCCCTGGACTCGCAGGGCCTCCACACGCTGGGGGTCACCGACATCGCCCTGCTGCTGCCCAGCAAAGGGGAGGTCGCCCCGCACACCTTCTGCCGCGTCGACAAGAACCTCAACACCGGCATGGTGAGCACCGGGGCTTCTGGGAAGGGTTTGTGCGTCTGTGGATGTGAAAAAGACAATTATACTGTACTCTAATGACTTGAGAAGGTAAAAAACTAAATGAGATTTTTTTTTTTTATTGCGTCAATTAACTCATTCTACCGTGTGTAAAACTCAACATTTCCTGCAGATGTTTCAAAATAAAAGTCTTTCAGGGAATCAAACGGCAAATGAAAATGACAAAGGAAAACTCACAGACAAATCCACTTCAGGGACCGCACGATAGGGCCCTTATTTTGTAGACTAAACAATCTCTTAATCTAACGTATAAACAATGTATAAATCCATAATGAAAATACTTTTTTACATTCTTTTAATTGTAAAATATCTATTCTGTGTTAATGTTCTTGACTGCAGCAGTACTTAGTTTTATTGTGTATTACCTTTTTAGCGTGTTTATTGTTTACTACAGTACAGGCCAAAAGTTTGGACACACCTTCTCATTCAATGTGTTTCTTTATTTTCATGACTATTTACATTGTAGATTCTCACTGAAGGCATCAAAACTATGAATGAACACATATGGAATTATGTACTTAACAAAAGTGGGGAATAACTGAAAAAGTATTATATTTTAGATTTCTAGTAGCCACCCTTTGCTTTTTTATTAATAAGGGAAAAACTTCCACTAATTAACCCTGACAAAGCACACCTGTGAAGGTAAAACCATTTCAGGTGACTACCTCATGAAGCTCATTGAGAGAACACCAAGGGTTTGCAGAGTTATCAAAAAAAGCAAAGGGTGGCTACTTTGAAGAATCTAAAATATAAGACATGTTTTCAGTTATTTCACACTTTTTTGTTAAGTACATAATTCCATATGTGTTCATTCATAGTTTTGATGCCTTCAGTGAGAATCTACAATGTAAATAGTCATGAAAATAAAGAAACACATTGAATGAGAAGGTGTGTCCAAACTTTTGGCCTGTGCTGTATATGCTCCTAAGCTCGGCATTCATTGACTGGGATTTTCTTTAATCGAGGACAGCCCTAGCTTTAATGAAATCTACTTTAACATGTTAACATTTTCCGCCTTTTCTGTTAAAAGATGAGTGAATCGCAGCGGTGTGTTTGTGTTTGTCTGCAGTGGGGTCCCGCTCTGTACGTGTGCTACAAGAGAGCGGTGGCCAAAGCCAACGCCCTGGTCTACAAAGCCAGTGAGTACCTGTCACCCTTCTGCACCTCACACTTTGAGCCAAATGCTAGTTTGTTTTGCAAGAAAGGCCAGCAACGCCTTAGGAAGCTGGCCCCAGTTTAATGTG
>NC_053118.1:36643251-36650751 GCF_010015445.1 Perca fluviatilis
ACACACACACACAGAGACACACACACAGAGACACACACACACAGAGAGACACACACACAGAGACACACACACACAGAGACACACACACAGAGACACATACACACAGACACACACACAGACACACAGAGAGAGAGACAAACACACACAGAGACACACACACAGAGACACACACACACAGAGACACACACACACACACACAGAGAGACACACACACAGAGAGACACACACACAGAGACACACACACACGGAGCACACACACACAGAGAGACAACACACAGAGACACACACACACACATTTTGTTTATTATTTAAAAAATAAAATTTTTTTATTTATATTTACATTTTTGGGGGTTGCTGTTAAAAATAATAAAAAAAAAAAAAAAAAATTGTTTAAAAAAAAAAAAAATAATAAAAAAAAAAAAAAAAAATATTGTAGTGGTTGGTAACTTGTTGTGTTGGACCTGGTCTGTCTGTCTGTCTGTCTGTCTGTCTGTCTGTCTGTCTGTTCTGTCTGTCTGTCTGTCAGTCAGTCTGTCTGTCTGTCTGTCTGTGACAGCCTCTGCCCCCCCCCCCTCTGCAGGTCTACGGAGCAGCCATCCAGTTCTACGAGTCCTTCTCCCGGGACCTGCTGTCGGAGCGGCAGAGCGTGCGGCTCGGGCTGCTCAGCGTGGTGGACCGGAGGCCCATCACCAGCCGCAGCCTGCAGGTGAAGAAGAGCATCTGTGTCCTCTCCCACTGGCCCTTCTTCACCGTCTTCCAGAAGTTCCTCACCTTCGTGTACAGATACTCCATCTCCGGGCCCCACGTCCTGCCGCTCGAAAAGTCAGTGCTCCCAGTTTTTCTCTTCGCAGACCAAATCAGATCTGCTGCCGTTTCATTGAGGAGTTATTTATCGCTAGGGCTGCACCCTATGAGGAAAATATGCGATAACGTTGTAGAATATCGCGATAACGATATCATTTGCGATAAATAAACAGATATTGAAGTGTTCTCAGTTCTGCTGCTTTCAGTTTTCTGTTAAAATACAACAAATTGATTGTTGATGTTAACACAAATGAAAGGAAATCATTTCTAACTTTCTTTTATTGAACATTAAATTGAATATAAAAGGCAGCGCTAATAAATAGGGCTGCCACCTCTTAGTCGATTGGTCGACTAATCGGTAGTTTTGGTCTTAGTCGACTAAGATTTCTTTAGTCGATTAGTCATTTTTTTATGCTTATTCGTGCTTAATTACTCATTTCCAAGAAACTTCTGAGCACATTTATGGTAAACACAAGAATTAAAGTGGTGCTTTTGCAGGATTAATTGTGGAGAAACTCAGTTTTACAGATGGTTAATTAACTACATTTATATTGTGCTTTTCTAGTCTTAACCACCTCTCAAAGCGCACAGCTCTGTCGATTAAATCAACTAATCGATTAGTCGACAAAATCGTATAAGTGTTAGTCGACTAAGAATTTCTTTAGTCGAGGACAGCCCTACTAATAAAGAATGACTTTATGTCATTTATGTTTTCTACTGATATTTTCTTTCACCTAAAATGAAGAATCAGTTTTGTGTCTATAGCGATATGTCTTAGCCTTTCGCGATGTGTATATATATCGTAGGGGTGGGAATCACCAGAGGCCTCACGATACGATATCATCACGATACTTATGTCACGATACGATATTATTGCGATATTTTAAACTATATTTGCAATATTCTGCGATATATTGCAAAGTATTACCTTTTTTCCAACTTCAAATTTATCCCAATTTCAAATGATGTGCCCAAAAGGAAACTTTGTCAACATCTGTTTTATCTAAAAAGACACATTTCTCTGTTTGTTCAGCTCACTTCAATGTTATTGCTGCAAAATGGGGATTTTCAAAAATATTGCGATACTATGCTGTATCGATTTGTCCCTCCACCCCTAGTATATTGCGCCAGTTGATATTGCGATGACGATTAAAAAAAAAAACAATATATTGTGCAGCCCTGTTTATCGGGTAAAGTAAAATAAGAAGAGACACTGGTCTGGTCATTAAAAAAAAAAGGGAGGTAAGGATGAAGAATTGAGGCATTTACAATAATGTGGATATGAGAAAATGATTATATTAAAAAGTAATAAGGACACCAGCCTTACTAGTATTTGTTGCTGGTCTTCTTTCCTCTGTGGACTGCTGTGTCTGAGTATCTGCTCCAAATTGTACTGGCTGTACATCACAGCCCCACTTCACCTCTGTGTGTTTACATGCACAGCAGTGACAGGGGTATGGTTAAGTGAATAATAGGGTTGGGTGCTGAACTCCACCGAATTAGGTCAGTACTGCCAAGGAGTACTTTAAATCAAACAGTTCCAAGTAGTTACAGGAACGTAGTTATAGGAACAGTACACTTCTAAACACTTCTACTAACTACTCTCCCCAAAAAAACAATATTAATACAATATTAAAGGTCCCATGACATGGTGCTCTTTGGATGCTTTTATATAGACCTTAGTGGTCCCTTAATACTGTATCTGAAGTCTCTTTTATATAGACCTTAGTGGTCCCTTAATACTGTATCTGAAGTCTCTTTTATATAGGCCTTAGTGGTCCTCTAATACTGTATCTGAAGTCTCTTTTAGATAGACCTTAGTGGTCCCCTAATACTGTATCTGAAGTCTCTTTTATATAGACCTTAGTGGTCCCCTAATACTGTATCTGAAGTCTCTTTTATATAGACCTTAGTGGTCCCCTAATACTGTATCTGAAGTCTCTTTTATATAGACCTTAGTGGTCCCCTAATACTGTATCTGAAGTCTCTTTTATACAGACCTTAGTGGTCTCCTAATACTGTATCTGAAGTCTTTTTTATATAGACCTTAGTGGTCCCCTAATACTGTATCTGAAGTCTCTTTTATATAGACCTTAGTGGTCCCCTAATACTGTATCTGAAGTCTCTCTTTTATATAGACCTTAGTGGTCCCCTAATACTGTATCTGAAGTCTCTCTTTTATATAGACCTTAGTGGTCCCCTAATACTGTATCTGAAGTCTCTCTTTTATATAGACCTTAGTGGTCCCCTAATACTGTATCTGAAGTCTCTCTTTTATATAGACCTTAGTGGTCCCCTAATACTGTATCTGAAGTCTCTTTTATATAGGCCTTAGTGGTCCCCTAATACTGTATCTTAAGTCTCTTTTATATAGACCTTAGTGGTCCCCTAATACTGTATCTGAAGTCTCTTTTATATAGACCTTAGTGGTCCCCTAATACTGTATCTGAAGTCTCTTTTATATAGACCTTAGTGGTCCCCTAATACTGTATCTGAAGTCTCTTTTATATAGGCCTTAGTGGTCCCCTAATACTGTATCTGAAGTCTCTTTTATATAGGCCTTAGTGGTCCCCTAATACTGTATCTGAAGTCTCTTTTATATAGACCTTAGTGGTCCCCTAATACTGTATCTGAAGTATCTTTTATATAGGCCTTAGCAGAGGTGGGTAGTAACGAGTTACATTTACTTGAGTAAGTTTTTGAAAGAATTATACTTCCAGGAGTAGTTTTAAATCACTATACTTTTTACTTTTACTTGAGTAGATTTGTGAAGAAGAAACTGTACTCTTACTCCGCTACATTAGGCTACAACGAGCTCGTTACTCTTCTTTTTACCTCTTTGGTATTCATGCGTCATTGTTTTTATCCCCCACCCCCGCGTACGCCTCATTTTAATGTTTTATTTTTGACAGAGAGAGAGACTTGCGCTAAATGCTCTACCACGTGGCTGTGTTTCACCAATCAGACGTAGTTGTGCAGTCTCGTCACCATACTCAATCTCATCGGCGGGACGGGTTAGCTTTACAATGTCAGAATCAACCATCGGCAATGCAGACACAGATGACGAGGAACACCCCAGAGGCCAGATCAACATGTCCTGGATCTCTTTCAGTTACCGCAAGCTTTGTCACAACCACTGACATATATAACGGTGGTTAACAACTAGTTCAGTCGACCCAGGGTTTCCCAATCTAGCGGCGCATGTTCACATAGAAGAGGCGATGTTTGCACAACGTGACCAATTTTAGCCACATATTTTACATAAGAAGAGCAGACTATAATTCTACATAAATATGAAGAACACAGACACGGTTTTACAGTCGCTTCTAATACTGCTGAAGTTCTCTGAAGTCTCTTTTATATAGACCTTAGTGGTCCCCTAATACTGTATCTGAAGTCTCTTTTATATAGACCTTAGTGGTCCCCTAATACTGTATCTGAAGTCTTTTATATAGACCTTAGTGGTCCTCTAATACTGTATCTGAAGTCTTTTATATAGACCTTAGTGGTCCCCTAATACTGTATCTGAAGTCTCTTTTATATAGGCCTTAGTGGTCCCCTAATACTGTATCTGAAGTCTCTTTTATATAGACCTTAGTGGTCCCCTAATACTGTATCTGAAGTCTCTTTTATACAGACCTTAGTGGTCCCCTAATACTGTATCTGAAGTCTCTTTTATATAGACCTTAGTGGTCCCCTAATACTGTATCCGAAGTCTCTTTTATACAGACCTTAGTGGTCCCCTAATACTGTATCTGAAGTTCCTTTTATATAGACCTTAGTGGTCCCCTAATACTGTATCTGAAGTCTCTTTTATATAGGCCTTAGTGGTCCCCTAATACTGTATCTGAAGTCTCTTTATATAGACCTTAGTGGCTCCTCTAATACTGTATCTGAAGTCTCTTTTATATAGACCTTAGTGGTCCCCTAATACTGTATCTGAAGTCTCTTTTATATAGACCTTAGTGGTCCCCTAATACTGTATCTGAAGTCTCTTTTATATAGACCTTAGTGGTCCCCTAATACTGTATCTGAAGTCTCTTTTATATAGACCTTAGTGGTCCCCTAATACTGTATCTGAAGTCTCTTTTATATAGACCTTAGTGGTCCCCTAATACTGTATCTGAAGTCTCTTTTATATAGACCTTAGTGGTCCCCTAATACTGTATCTGAAGTCTCTTTTATATAGACCTTAGTGGTCCCCTAATACTGTATCTGAAGTCTCTTTTATATAGACCTTAGTGGTCCCCTAATACTGTATCTGAAGTCTCTTTATATAGACCTTAGTGGTCCCCTAATACTGTATCTGAAGTCTCTTTTATATAGACCTTAGTGGTCCTCTAATACTGTATCTGAAGTCTCTTTTATATAGGCCTTAGTGGTCCCCTAATACTGTATCTGAAGTCTCTTTTATATAGACCTTAGTGGTCCCCTAATACTGTATCTGAAGTCTCTTTTATATAGACCTTAGTGGTCCTCTAATACTGTATCTGAAGGCCTTTAGGGCTCGGGTGCTGCACCTAAACCTTGTAAAATGGCAGTAAAAACCGTGCCTGACTGATGTGTTTCCCCCTGATGTTTTCTCTCTCTGCAGACACATCTCCAGCTTCATGCACAACGTCCCGTTTCCTTCCCCGCAGCGGCCTCGCATCCTCGTTCAGGTACACGCCGAGACTCGAACCTCCAACATGCGATGCCTGTGTTCTACATCAGGTCGGCAAAAACGACACAGTGTGACTTTAGAAGTCCACAAGTATGGCGAAGGGGAAAGGAAAACCTGCAGCAAATCAGTTTCCCAACATCTGAACACAGAGAAGAATAACATGTATTTGTCCTCACAGGTTTATAAAAACCAGCATCAGAGGAAACCAGACTTTTAATTTCCCTTTACTTCCTCCTCCAACAGGGTGTAGGCGGTGAGATCTGGTCGCGACCTCAACTTGGTAACTGTGCCAGAAATCAGAAGCAGTCGTTCCAAGTTGATTGTTTCCAGTTAGCGTGCAAAATTTCTTGACATAATTCCTCCAATCAAAACGTAATTTACTGATGATTCATCAGGTTTTAGAGGTGATTTCAATCAGCTGCATGCAGGTGGATCATCATAACTGTATCGTAGCGTGGGCTAAACGATGAGTCAATCATTTAGAGTTTGTGTCGGGATCGTCTTGAAATGTTATTATAATAATAGGTATATATTAAAGGTGCGCTATGAGTTCCTGCATGGTTTCAGCGCAGTTAAAATTTTTGTCTCAAATCGTAGGCGTCTCTCTTTAATCCGCTAGCTGCCTGTCCCTTGAACACACCGTGAAAAAGGCCGGTCTCGGGAGACCACACAGGGCTCGTTAACGTCAAACAGACACCAGGGGCACAGGCTGTGCACCGAAATACAACAAACACGTTCCAGCCAATCAGCGACAAGATGGTTGGGGGAGGAGGGGTGTGGTTTAGTGCGCATGTGCTTAATGTGGGGTGGGGAGGGCAACCCCAAACCTAACCCCAACGAACCATCTTGTCGCTGATTGGCCGGAGCGTGGTTTGTTGTATTTTGGTGCACAGCCTGTGCCCCTAGTTACCCCGGTGGTGTTTCCTGAGACCAGGCTTTTTCACGGTGTGTTCAGGGGCAGCTAGCTGATCAAGGAGAGACGCCTACGATTTGAGACAAAAATTAAATTGCGCTTAAACCATGCAGGAACTCATAGTGCACCTTTTAATAGCCACAACAGTCCTGAAATTGTAAAGATTTTGGTCATCGTTCAGGTCAGTTACAGGAACTTTTAACTCACCAACTTCAGATTCACAGCAGCTGGATCCATCAGTGAAACAAACCTACTGTATGACGAGGATCGATCACATTCGGTTCCACTTAAAGTGTCAAAGTTTCGAACCCACTGATTGGTAGTGAGTGAAAACAAATAAACTACCTGTTAAACCTTTAAGGGTCACTTAAGTATTTTCCAACCGGGACCCTATTTTCCCTATGTTTTTCTGTCCAAGCGACTGATGGGTACAACCTTTTTTTAAATTAGTCCAGTATTAAGAAAGATCACTGCAGTCGGGAGCCACTATGTTCACCAGTCATCAGTCATCAGTCAGCGTCCACTAAAAGTTCTGTTGTTGCCGCTGACAGACTCAGATTATTATTCTAAGTGTCTGACAACATTATGGAAAGGAACCCTACAGAGATAGAGCTTTTAGTTAAAGAGTAAGATCCTTTTAGTTTAACATGAAACAGCCCCAAAATCACCATCACCAAACTACACCAGACTGCATGTAAATAATCAGGACTTTTAGCGTGTATAGAGCCAGCATATATCCACCAGACTCCATGTAAATAATCAGGACTTTTAGCGTGTATAGAGCCAGCATATCTCCACCAGACTCCATGTAAATAATCAGGACTTTTAGCGTGTATAGTCAGCAAAATCTCCACCAGACTCCATGTAAATAATCAGGATTTTAGCGTGTATAGTCAGCAAAATCTCCACCAACTCCATGTAAATAATCAGGACTTGAGCGTATAGGGGCGCATATTTCCACCAGACTCCATGTAAATAATCAGGACTTTTAGCGTATATAGGGCCAGCATATTTCCACCAGACTCCATGTAAATAATCAGGACTTTTAGCGTGTATAGCCAGCATATTTCCACCAGACTCCATGTAAATAATCAGGACTTTTAGCGATCCACCAACCATG
>NC_053118.1:36660751-36674665 GCF_010015445.1 Perca fluviatilis
CGTTCTCTTCGGGAAACCGCAACCTTTGTCACTGCCCGATGTGAGTCGCGCATGCTCAGATTTAAACGGTTTACGGCATAACGTGTCATACCCGATGTTAGCCAAGTCAGACCGGCTCTGGTCGAGTTCAGATGTGAGTTGCGCGTGCTCAGATTTAAATGGTTTACATCACTTAGTTATTTAGCTGACTGTTTACTGCATAACGGTGTCTTACTGAAATTTGTGAAATCCATAAAATAATAAACGTTTCTCTTTACATACAATAACAGAAGATGGTAATGGATCCTCTATGTGGAGATAGAGCTGGCAATGGGAGGCTAACTACTACACAACAAGTCGCCGTGCTTTATGTGTTTAAAGGAGTTTGCACACCGCTCCAACAAATACAAACGAACTCCAACATTGTAAAGTTGTCAGTTGTTGTCAGTTGGTCTTTATAATTTCCATAAACCAACTGCCAGTCCACACTGCCCAGACAGTAACAGACAAGACTGACTTTTGTCACCTAGTCCTACCTTTCCTTATTTGAGTTTTAGTGTAATATAACATGGATGAAGTGGAGACCTTGTTGAATGTGGCCAAAGTAGTTCTGGTCTACCTGGCCGGTAAAGCTGCTAGCCGTGTACAGGAGAGACGGCAATCAAGACGAGCCAGGAGGAGACTGTGGTGGAAACCTTGGATATCGCGACATGCAAAACAGGGAGTCTATCCTAACTTGTGTCAAGAACTTCTCTCAGAAGATACTCCAGCTTTTGCGAATTTTGACCATTTTGCTCCTCAAGCTTTTGAGGAATTACTCACTATGGTTACTCCACTAATTGCCAGAAAAAACACCCATTTAGAGACAGCATTTCGAGCCGTTGTGGGGAAATGGGCAACATTGGTTCGACGTTCTCCAACTCCACCAGACTGGACATGTCAGACTCTACCAACTCCACCAGACCAGACTGGACATGTCAGACTCTACCAACTCCACCAGACCAGACTGGACATGTCAGACTCTACCAACTCCACCAGACCAGACTGGACATGTCAAACTCTACCAACTCCACCAGACCAGACTGGACATGTCAAACTCTACCAACTCCACCAGACCAGACTGGACATGTCAGACTCTACCAACTCCACCAGACCAGACTGGACATGTCAAACTGTACCAACTCCACCAGACCAGACTGGACATGTCAGACTCTACCGACTCCACCAGACCAGACTGGACATGTCAGACTCTACCAACTCCACCAGACCAGACTGGACATGTCAGACTCTACCAACTCCACCAGACCAGACTGGACATGTCCAACTCTATCAACTCCACCAGACCAGACTGGACATGTCCAACTCTACCAACTCCACCAGACCAGACTGGACATGTCAGACTCTACCAACTCCACCAGACCAGACTGGACATGTCAGACTCTACCAACTCCACCAGACCAGACTGGACATGTCAGACTCTACCAACTCCACCAGACCAGACTGGACATGTCAAACTCTACCAACTCCACCAGACCAGACTGGACATGTCAGACTCTACCAACTCCACCAGACCAGACTGGACATGTCAGACTCTACCAACTCCACCAGACCAGACTGGACATGTCCGACTCTACCAACTCCACCAGACCAGACTGGACATGTCCAACTCTACCAACTCCACCAGACCAGACTGGACATGTCCAACTCTACCAACTCCACCAGACCAGACTGGACATGTCAGACTCTACCAACTCCACCAGACCAGACTGGACATGTCAAACTCTACCAACTCCACCAGACCAGACTGGACATGTCAGACTCTACCAACTCCACCAGACCAGACTGGACATGTCAGACTCTACCAACTCCACCAGACCAGACTGGACATGTCAAACTCTACCAACTCCACCAACTCCACCAGACCAGACTGGACATGTCAAACTCTACCAACTCCACCAGACCAGACTGGACATGTCAGACTCTACCAACTCCACCAACTCCACCAGACCAGACTGGACATGTCAGACTCTACCAACTCCACCAGACCAGACTGGACATGTCAAACTCTACCAACTCCACCAGACCATGTCTCCACCAGACCAGACTGGACATGTCAGACTCTACCAACTCCACCAGACTGGACATGTCAAACTGTACCAACTCCACCAGACTGGACATGTCAAACTGTACCAACTCCACCAGACCAGACTGGACATGTCAAACTGTACCAACTCCACCAGACCAGACTGGACATGTCAGACTCTACCAACTCCACCAGACCAGACTGGATATGTCCGACTCTACCAACTCCACCAGACCAGACTGGACATGTCCGACTCTACCAACTCCACCAGACCAGACTGGACATGTCAAACTCTACCAACTCCACCAGACCAGACTGGACATGTCAGACTCTACCAACTCCACCAGACCAGACTGGACATGTCAAACTCTACCAACTCCACCAGACCAGACTGGACATGTCAGACTCTACCAACTCCACCAGACCAGACTGGACATGTCAAACGTACCGAACTCCACCAGACCAGACTGGACATGTCAGACTCTACCAACTCCACCAACTCCACCAGACCAGACTGGACATGTCAGACTCTACCAACTCCACCAGACCAGACTGGACATGTCAAACTCTTACCAACTCCACCAGACCATGTCTCCACCAGACCAGACTGGACATGTCAGACTCTACCAACTCCACCAGACCAGACTGGACATGTCAGACTCTACCAACTCCACCAGACTGGACATGTCAAACTGTACCAACTCCACCAGACCAGACTGGACATGTCAAACTGTACCAACTCCACCAGACCAGACTGGACATGTCCAACTCTACCAACTCCACCAGACCAGACTGGACATGTCAGACTCTACCAACTCCACCAGACCAGACTGGACATGTCCAACTCTACCAACTCCACCAGACCAGACCGGACATCTCCAACTCCACCAGGAGCATTTGTTGGAGCAGTGTGCAAGCTCCTTAACTTGATGTGTGTTCTGATTTTTCCTCCCATGTGTCCAGTTATGAAACCTTCCCCACCCTGAGGCCGGAGCTCTTTGACCGGCCGCAGGACCAGCTCCGGGTCCCGGCAAAGGGCAGCGCCCCCAGCAGCCCCGCGCCACGCCGCACCAAACAGGTACAACAACACGCAGCTTTTAAAAATATGTATATATGTATAACCTGCATGTAAACGGCAATCAAAGGGGAATAATCTCTTTCATTAGCCATGTACACAGCTTATTTGGAATATTGTCTTTTTCAAAAAAAATAGGGCAAAAAGCTAAATGCATGTTAACATACTCATTCTGACCATAGACCAGGCTGCTTTTTCTGTAAAGCTGGCTAAAATAACTAATTTACCCAGGTTTTACTAGCATTCCCAACAGGGTCAGCATTTAAGTTGTCAATTTTCATCTATTTTTTTCTAATAATAGCTACGCCTTTTACAAAGCAACTATTTAAAAGTCCGTTTATCAGCAGGTAATATACACATACAGGAAGACCACAGTGCAGCCGGATGCTTTACCAAAATAAAACACATTTCAAAATAAAACACCTAAGTTCATGGTGATTTTGGCTGCGAGACACGCGATCAGGCACGCGCACACACACACACACACACACACACATACACACACACACACACACAGCCACATATAGGCTACAATTACCACAGTTTTACACACTTGTGGTGGAATTTTTCTTGCAGCAGCAGAGTTTAGTAAATATCAATGATAAAAATGAAAACTCATAAAGACTGTTTGTTTGAGAATTAAACCAAAGTCTGGTCTTTGAGCTTTTATTATATTTTGCAAAATATGAGAATACAGATTCAAAGGTACATGCAGTACAACTGAATGAGCATTACTAATCTAAAATCTAAACATCACAACATCATATAGTCAAAACCTCTCTCAAGCCACCCCTCTAACTTTATCTTTTAGCCTGGCCATAGTTGAAAAGAGGACATCACCAAAAGTCAAACCACCCTCACCTTCCCTTCTGCTATCTGTTCCCAACATTAGCCTAAACAATAGTTTATCTCAGGAGGCAGTAGGAGACATGGCTTGTGGCCTTCTCGACTTTGTCTGCTAAGAAGTTAAACAAAATGAGAAGCTAGAGTTTCTTAAAAAGAAAACCACTAGGCTGAGAGTTCATGGCTGCAGCTGTCCCTCTCTGGTCTTTAAGAGTCTAAGAGGAAGGAACAGCATTTTGTGGAGGTTTAAAACAATCTTTAAGCAAAATGGTTAAAATCATTAATCAATAATGGTTAAAATAAAATTTGCCACCACACACATACGCGTCCGGTATGAATGGCCAGGCATGCATCTACGCTATCTGTCACTTGCGCCTGGGGTGGTTTCCAGCTGTTAGGCTCTTTCATTACAGATCGAACACACACACACACATCACAGCGATTTTTCTAAGGTGGGTCGAAATCATCGACATATAATTAAGCGAGAGGACGGCTGGAGCGCTCGCTCTCTGTTTCGAATATCGCCGCAGATAGGATTACATTGTTAGTAGTTGAAAGCCCCCCCTGGGATAAACAGTAGTAATAGTAATTGTGTTGTTGTGTTTTGTACGTTTGTATGGATGTATGATGTTGAAACAAGCCTCATTTTGCCCCTCGTGGCGCCGGGTGCTACGATTTGTGACCCAGATTTCCCTGAATGAAGAACAGAGGAGGAGCATTGTTAACAGTCTTACTGTGTATCATTTTATTTTAATGAATCACTATCAATAATTCACTGCTCATCCAATATTCAGAACCCACAGACTGTGTGTGAGTGTGAGAGGGTTTGGGGTCTAAACACATCAACTCCACAAGTTATTTTTAGATCACTGGAATGGAAGATAAAAGCATGATTTATGGTTGTGTGGAGGCACGCAGAGCTTTCTCCGTAGCCGATGTAAGTGGCCTGAAGACTGTCTCTGTGTACCTATAGACTAATAAAGGATCTATAGACTGATACAAGACCTATAGACTGATACAGGACCTATAGACTAATAAAGGATCTATAGACTGATACAAGACCTATAGACTGATACAGGACCTATAGACTGATACAGGACCTATAGACTAATACAGGACCTATAGACTGATACAAGACCTATAGACTAATAAAGGACCTATAGACTGATACAGGACCCATAGACTGATACAAGACCTATAGACTAATAAAGGATCTATAGACTGATACAAGACCTATAGACTGATACAGGACCTATAGACTGATACAAGACCTATAGACTAATACAGGACCTATAGACTGATACAAGACCTATAGACTAATAAAGGACCTATAGACTGATACAAGACCTATAGACTGATACTAGACTGATACAAGACCTATAGACTGATACAAGACCTATAGACTGATACAAGACCTGTAGACTGATACAGGACCTGTAGACTGATACAAGACCTATAGACTGATACAGGACCTATAGACTGATACAGGACCTATAGACTAATACAGGACCTATAGACTAATACAGGACCTATAGACTGATACAGGACCTATAGACTAATACAGGACCTATAGACTAATACAGGACCTATAGACTAATACATGACCTATAGACTGATACAGGACCTATAGACTGATACAAGACCTATAGACTAATAAAGGACCTATAGACTGATACAAGACCTATAGACTGATACTAGACTGATACAAGACCTATAGACTGATACAAGACCTGTAGACTGATACAGGACATGTAGACTGATACAGGACCTGTAGACTGATACAAGACCTATAGACTGATACAGGACCTATAGACTGATACAGGACCTATAGACTAATACAGGACCTATAGACTAATACAGGACCTATAGACTGATACAAGACCTATAGACTGATACAGGACCTATAGACTGATACAGGACCTATAGACTAATACAGGACCTATAGACTAATACAGGACCTATAGACTAATACAGGACCTATAGACTGATACAGGACCTATAGACTAATACAGGACCTATAGACTAATACAGGACCTATAGACTAATACAGGACCTATAGACTAATACATGACCTATAGACTGATACAGGACCTATAGACTGATACAGGACCCATAGACTAATACAGGACCTATAGACTAATAAAGGACCTATAGACTAATACAGGACCTATAGACTAATACAAGACCTATAGACTAATACAGGACCTATAGACTAATACAGGACCTATAGACTAATACATGACCTATAGACTGATACAGGACCTATAGACTGATACAGGACCCATAGACTAATACAGGACCTATAGACTAATAAAGGACCTATAGACTAATACAGGACCTATAGACTAATACAAGACCTATAGACTAATACAGGACCTATAGACTGATACAAGACCTATAGACTAATACAGGACCTATGCAGGACCTATAGACTGATACAGGACCTATAGACTAATACAGGACCTTTAGACTAATACAGGACCTATAGACTGATACAGGACCTATAGACTAATACAGGACCTATAGACTGATACAGGACCTATAGACTGATACAGGACCTATAGACTGATACAGGACCTATAGACTAATACAGGACCTATAGACTAATACAAGACCTATAGACTAATACAGGACCTATAGACTAATACAAGACCTATAGACTGATACAAGACCTATAGACTAATACAAGACCTATAGACTAATACAAGACCTATAGACTGATACAAGACCTCTAGACTAATGCAGGACATATAGACTGATACAGGACCTATAGACTGATACAAGACCTCTAGACTAATACAAGACCTCTAGACTAATAAAGGACCTATAGACTAATACAGGACCTATAGACTAATACAGGACCTATAGACTGATACAGGACCTATAGACTAATACAGGACCTATAGACTAATACAGGACCTATAGACTGATACAAGACTTATAGACTAATACAGGACCTATAGACTAATACAAGACCTATAGACTAATACAGGACCTATAGACTGATACAAGACCTATAGACTGATACAGGACCTATAGACTAATACAAGACCTCTAGACTAATACAGGACCTATAGACTGATACAAGACCTATAGACTGATACAGGACCTATAGACTAATACAAGACCTCTAGACTAATACAGGACCTATAGACTGATACAAAACCTATAGACTAATACAAGACCTCTAGACTAATACAAGACCTCTAGACTAATACAAGACCTATAGACTAATAAAGGACCTATAGACTTATACAGGACCTATAGACTGATACAGGACCTATAGACTGATACAAGACCTCTAGACTAATACAAGACCTATAGACTAATAAAGGACCTATAGACCGATACAGGACCTATAGATCGATACAGGACCTATAGACTGATACAAGACCTATAGACTAATACAAGACCTATAGACTAATAAAGGACCTATAGACCGATACAGGACCTATAGACTTATACAGGACTTATAGACTGATACAGGACCTATAGACTGATACAGGACCTCTAGACTAATACAAGACGTACAGACTAATACAGGACCTATAGACTGATACAGGACCTATAGACTGATACAGGACCTATAGACTGATACAAGACCTATAGACTGATACAAGACCTATAGACTAATACAAGACCTATAGACTAATACAGGACCTATAGACTGATACAGGACCTATAGACTGATACAGGACCTATAGACTGATACAAGACCTATAGACTAATACAGGACCTATAGACTAATACAGGACCTATAGACTGATACAAGACCTATAGTCTGATACAGAACCTATAGACTAATACAAGACCTCTAGACTAATACAAGACCTATAGACTGATACGGGACCTGTAGACTGATACAAGACCTATAGACTAATACAAGACCTATAGACTAATACAAGACCTCTAGACTAATACAAGACCTATAGACTAATAAAGGACCTATAGACCGATACAGGACCTATAGACTGATACAGGACCTATAGACTGATACAAGACCTATAGACTAATACAAGACCTATAGACTAATACAAGACCTATAGACTAATACAAGACCTATAGACTGATACAATACCTATAGACTAATACAAGACCTATAGACTAATACAAGACCTATAGACTAATAAAGGACCTATAGACTGATACAGGACCTATAGACTTATACAAGACCTATAGACTAATACAGGACCTATAGACTAATACAAGACCTATAGACTAATACAGGACCTATAGACTAATACAGGACCTATAGACTGATACAAGACCTATAGACTGATACAGGACCTATAGACTAATACAAGACCTCTAGACTAATACAGGACCTCTAGACTAATACAAGACCTCTAGACTAATACAAGACCTCTAGACTGATACAAGACCTATAGACCGATACAGGACCTATAGACCGATACAGGACCTATAGACCGATACAAGACCTATAGACTAATACAGGACCTATAGACTAATACAAGACCTATAGACTAATACAAGACCTATAGACTAATACAAGACGTATAGACTGATACAGGACCTATAGACTGATACAGGACCTATAGACTAATACAGGACCTATAGACTAATACAAGACCTATAGACTGATACAGGACCTATAGACTGATACAGGACCTATAGACTGATACAGGACCTATAGACTGATACAGGACCTATAGACTGATACAGGACCTCTAGACTAATACAGGACCTATAGACTGATACAGGACCTCTAGACTAATACAAGACCTATAGACTGATACGGGACCTATAGACTGATACAGGACCTATAGACTGATACAGGACCAGGCTTAAATGAACTGACAACAGAAGTTATACCACTTACAGTTCTCAAGGACGTACACGCACCATCTCAACTGGCTAGTTATCCTTGTGTGTCCGCGCTATTCTCCGACATGCACTCTAACAACGCCGCCCTATTTCTACCGTTTGGGGGGGGCCAGAAATGTTGCCATGGGGGCGGGGCCTCCACGGTCAAATCATCATAGAGGAAACACTGCATTATATTTAAGTGATCGCCCAGCACCTAAATTCCCACCTTCAGTATCTGACTGTAGCTTGTTTTTTGCCTCCCAGGAGATCAAGTTGGCCCAGAAGCGAGCTCAGAAGTACTCAGCGGTGCCGGACATGTGGTCCAAGTGCCTGCTGGGTCACTGCTACGGCCTCTGGTTCATCTACCTGCCCACCTTCGTGCGGGCCGAGAGCGCCAAGGTGCGCGCGCTGCACACGGCCTACGACGTCCTCAAACACATGGAGAACCGCAAGGTGGTGCTGCCGGACGAGGTGAGACGCTGGCCGGGTCAAAGGTCGCCGCTACAGGGACCTTGTTCTGGGTTTTTGGGGGGCACAACTGTTGTGGTGCCTCCACGCCACTGATAGTCTATATCAGGGTTTCTCAAATGGGGGTACGTGTACCCCTAGGGCACTGGTTCTCAAACTTTTTTCAATAATGTGTAGCGTTGGGTACCGAAACTCGGTGCCAATAGGGAACCGGTTCCGACGTAAACGGTAGTAACGAGACCGAATAAGAACGAAAGTTTCGGTGCCTCATTTCGGTGCTTGACTTTACACTACACCTGACAGCACGTAACGTTAGCCTACCTTTAGCTAGCAGCTGGAGCCAATTTATAGATATACAGCATGTTTATATGGTCGGAATTAAACAACACAGACGGTGCGTTCACTTGCAGCTGCCGTCGTCGGAATTAAACAACACAGGCCGGTGCGTTCACTTGCAGCTGCCGTGCGTGAGATTAAACAACACAGGCGGGGCGTTCGCACGGCTGCGTGGAGTGAGTTAAACAACACAGACGGTGCGTTCACTTGCAGCTGCGCGTGGTTCAGATTAAACAACACAGACGGTGCGTTCACTTGCAGCTGCCGTGCGTCGAATTAAACAACACAGGCGGTGCGTTCACTTTTCGCAGGCTGCCGTGCGTCGAATTAAACAACACAGGCCGGTGCGTTCACTTGCAGCTGCCGTGGCGTCGAATTAAACAACACAGACGGTGCGTTCACTTGCAGCTGCCGTCGTCGGAATTAAACAACACAGACGGTGCGTTCACTTGCAGCTGCGTGCGTCGTTATTAACAACACAGACGGTGCGTTCACTTAAAACAGGGGGTAGCCTCGTGGTGCATTCACAGTAATTGTTAAAATACCCTTTTCCCATCTGGGGTTTAAGCAGCAATTTACTGGTGAAATAACTATGGTTATTGTTATATTTATTACGTTATTACATTATTAAATCTTTAATTTTGACCATGGCCTTAGCAATAAACAAGTCACTGACTGTTGTTTACTACCCCTATTTTTTTTTCTTTTTTTTTTAACTTTATTGAAAAGTACCGGTTCAGGCACGTCCTGGTTCAACGATACGGTTGTCGCACCGCCGTTCACTCCAAGGCACACTATCTTATCCATGAGGAAGAGTACACTTTCCCCTACGTTGCTTCAAGCCATTGTAGCCTTTAATTGCTCAGATATTAAAAATTAAAAAAAAACTTCAACAAAAACATTATAAAAAAAAACCTTTTATAAAAAAATAAAAAAAAAAA
The DNA here is from genome assembly GCF_010015445.1 of Perca fluviatilis. NCBI lineage: Eukaryota > Metazoa > Chordata > Actinopteri > Perciformes > Percidae > Perca > Perca fluviatilis. Next base: position 36,671,304 of record NC_053118.1, read on the forward strand.
AAATAAAAAAAAAAAAAATATAAAAAAAAAAAAAAAAAAAAAAAAAAAAAAAAAAAAAAAAAAATTAAAAAAAAAATAAAAAAAAAAAAAAAAAAAAAACATTTAAATGCGGGGGGGGGGGGGAAAAAGGAAGGAAGACACTGCATCATTTTTGGAAAAAAAAAAAAAGGGGTTCTGGTTACACAGGCTTCTATTAAACATTTAGTTACATATCTCACGTGCACCCCCTGCAGTCCTCCACAGGTACCCCTAGGGACGCATTACCCCCTGCAGTCCTCCACCCAGTCCCCCCAGGGGGGGACCGCACGCCCCACAGTCCTCCACGAGGTACCCCTAGGGGGACCATTACCCCGCAGTCCTCCACAGTACCCCTAGGGGAACATTTGCCCCCCGCAGTCCTCAACAGGTACCCCTAGGGGGGACCAGCTTACCCCTACAGTCCTCACAGGCACTACGGGGGACCACGTGTACCCACCGAGTCCTCCACAGGTACCCCTAGGGGGGACACGTGCCCTGCAGTCCTCCACAGGTACCCCTAAGGGGACACATAACCTACAGTCCTCCACACAGGTACCCCTAGGGGACCGTGCCCCGTAGTCCTCCACAGTACCCCTAGGGGACCACGTGCCCCCTCACAGTCCTCCACAGGTACCCCTAAGGGGACCACGTACCCCTACCAGTCCTCCACAGGTCCCCCTAGGGGACCGCGTTACCCTGTAGTCCTCCACAGGTACCCCTAGGGGACACACATGCCTACCGAGTCCTCCAGAGTACCCCTAGGGGGACACGTACCCCCTGCAGTCCTCCAAAGTACCCCTAAGGGGACACGTACCCCAACAGTCCATTTACATTTGAGACTCCCAGAAATTCCCCCAGAAGCAGAAGAGTTTTCTAAATTAAAGCTGGGAAACAGGTTGGCTGTGAGTCGACTTTTAAAATGTAATCTTTGTTTTGCTCGATTTGCTAAATTGCTAAATAAATCTAAGTGAGAAGACTATATGAGACGTGGAGTAATACAGTCAAAAGATATTTGTAGTTTTTCAAAATAAAAGCATGAAAATAAAGTCTACATGTCTGGCCCTTGGTGCGATTCTCCTTTTCCAGTGTGGCCTTCTGGGAAGTTGAGTTTGACACCCCTGCACTAGGGGTACTCTGGAGGACTGCAGGAGGTACGGGAGAGTTTTTGCAAAAATGTTTTTCAGTTACAAGACTGCAGTTACTTCTACTGTCTTTTTTTTCTCCAAGTTTGTCACTTTTTTCAAAGTTTTTGTCTCTGTTTTTGAAGTTTGTCACCTTTTTTTGAAGTTTTTGTCGTTTGTTTTGACCTATTCTTGCCTTTCTTCCTTACTTTCTTCTACTGTCTTTTTTTCTTCAGTTTTTGTCTCTTTTTTTCAAAGTTTTTCTCACTTTTTTGGGATGGTTCGAAGTCGCTTTTTGGACTTTTTTGTCGCCCCCTAGTGTTGCCTTCTTTCTACTGTGTTTTTTTAATAACATTTTTGTTACTATTTTCGACCTATTCGTCCCTTCCTTCCTTCTTTCTACTGTCTTTTTCCAAGTTATTATCTCCTTTTTCTCATCGCCATCTAAATGTTTTCCAGGCCCAAGGCTGTTGTTTAGGCAAGGCAAGGCAATTTTATTTATATAGCACATTTCAAACTCAAAGTGCTTTACACAAATCATCAATCATTAAAGAACAAATAACAAAATAGGGAGTAAAATAAGAATAAAAGTAGTAATAAATACAAATTTAAAACCATTTAAGATACATAAATAAAAATATAAGTAAATATTTAGTAAATCTATCGCTGACATCGCTGTATTCTTCCTCTTTATAGAGACTTTCTTTTTTTCTACCAAAAATTATTCGCCCTGGTTAGGGGGTACATGGTTTAATAACACTATTCAAAGGGGGTATGTTATTGAATAAAGCCACTGGTCTATATCAACTACATTTAATTTCCGGGATAGCTCCGGTGCTGGAGGAAATTCCTACAGATGTCACTCATTTTTGGCCAGATATCCGAATATGGTTAACTGCTCCGAATGTTTTTAGTGAACTTCAGATAATTCATTTGACAAGTGAATGAAATCATGTTGCTTTTATATCATAGCTTCTCTGTCACCTGTCTAATCGCAATCTCGCGTGATGTTTATATGTGATGACGTTATTTGTTGTATTGTATGATGTTATGAAGTGATGATGTTATGTTGATGATGAGTTGGTATTGTTTTTCAGGTTATTATTTAGGATCCTCGTGGGGCGGCGTTGTCGGGATCGCGTCGACCAGCCGGTCCTCCCCGGTTCGGATCCTATTTGCGGTGGAGAAGGCGGATCCCGCACACCATCACCTCGGGGTCACTAATAAGGATCACCTACTTATACCACCTTATGCGCATACCACACATATCACACACATGCATAGCATATGCATGTATGCATATGCACGCAGCATGCACGACATACGCACATATTACACGTACGCACGTATATACGCACGTTCAGCATACACACCGCACGCACACATACACACACACTAATATACACGCACGCACGTAACGCATGCACGCACGTAATACGCATGACGCACGTATATGCACATGCACACACATAACGCACGTACGCACATATGCGCACACACACACACGCACGTTATGCACGCATGCAACACGATAATACGCACATATACGCATACACACATAATAATACGCCAAAACGCACGTACAAACACACATGCACACACGTTATTATAATACGCACGCCATGCACATGCACGCACACACACACATACGCATCGCACACACACATATATCACATCACCGCACACCTGCGTTATTATAATACACCTGCTACACACATACGCACATACACGCACATACATACGCACACACAACACGATTACACGCACGCACTTTTGCACACATATGCCACACCGCACATGCCACACGCCATTACCGCACACACACACAGTACATACGCACGCAATACGCACGCACGCACATACGCACACACAGTACACATATACATATCACGCACGCATATACACACACATGCACATACGCACGCATGTAGGCACGCACATATGCACACACACACGCATACACGCACACATTACGCACGCACGCACGCTAATACATACGCACCATACGCACATGTACACGCATATGCACGCACGCACGTACGCACACACGCACATGCACGCACGCAACGTACGCCTACGTTACGCACGCACACACACGCATAATACACTATGCACATGCACGCACGATATACACATGCACGCACGTACGCACATGCACGTACGCACATGCACACCGTTGGCACATATGTATGCACATGCACACGTACGCACGCACCGCGCGGG
>NC_053118.1:36675165-36712665 GCF_010015445.1 Perca fluviatilis
AGCAACAACCAGCACGATCTACGAAGCACGGTCAGCAGCACGGTCAGCAACACCAGTCAGCAGCACGATCTGCAAGCACGGTCAGCAGAAGTACAATCTGCAGCACAGTCCAACAATGCAATCAACGGCACAATCACAGCACAGTCAACCCGGCACAGTCAACTGGCAGCACAGTCCTACAGCACAATCTACAGCACAGTCCAGCAGCACAATCTGCAACACAATCTGAAGCACGGTCCAGCAATGCAATCTACAACACAGTCCACGGCAATACAATCTACAGCCCCACGGTCAGCAGCACGAGTCAACAATGCAATCACCAGCACAGTCAGCAACACAATCAGCAACACAGTCAACCTTACAATCAGCGGCTTGCAGTCAGCAGCACAGTCTACATATTTGCTCACATTTTCCCCATCCAGAGGATTCGACCGCAATGTAGAATTATTGTATGTGAATAGCCAGAGAGTTGGGCTGAGCGGTTAATCAACATCCAAATGGTGATTTTGGCCCTCTTTTTATCATCACATGGTGTTGATAGCCACATATAAGATAAATAGTGATTTCATTAGTCATCCCTCTTTTATCATCACATGTGCCATATATTACAAGATAAATGAGAGTGATTTACATGAGTCATCCCTCTTTTATCATCATCATATGTGCTGATATATTATAAGATACAAATAGTGATTTACATGAGTCACCCTCTTTTATCATATGTGTTGATATATTATAAGATAAATAGTGATTTTACATGAGTCATCCCTCTTTTTATCATCATATGTGTGATCTATTATAGATCTACTATATATTATATATAGATATATTATATCTATCTATTATATTTATTAGTAGATAAGATAAATAAAGGAATAATGTTTACATATTGTTCAAATCTGAACACATGTTCTCCAACTCAAAAACTTAGATATTTAACTTTTAAAAGAACAAATTATATCTTTAACCTCGCGGACCATTTTCAAAGTTTCTGTATCAGAAATTTGGGTTTCTTTTCAACCAAAATTAAAATAAATTAAATAACATTGATGGTTCCCATTAATTTCACACAAGTAACAAAATTATCAGTTCTCTTTCTTCTTTGAATTTGGTGTTTAATTTCATTTATAGCATTTTAAAATAATAAAAATAAAAGTTGAAAAAAGTGACAAAATAAAATCTGAAAGACGCCAAATTTTGACCATGAAAACAAGGTGAAGTTGTTCGGTCGACTTGAAGACCCTACGATTTCGAAATGGCATCGGAGCAAAAAAAAAAGAAATTTCGAAAAGCTTCAAAACGCGTGAAAAGAAACTCCACAAAAACGCCAAAAGGCAAGAGAAAAGAACCGATGCCAAAACATCGAAAGTGACAATAAAAACTGATAAAAGTTTCAAAAGTGTCCCAAAAAATAACATTTTGACCCAGAAAATCCAAAGTTACACGAACGTGGGAGACAGCACGATGAAGAAATGGCATCGGGGCAAAAAAAAGTCGGAAAAATCGGGTGCGCTACGCTGAATACAATCGAAAAGTGACAATAAAAACCTGGATAAAGCGTTAAAGTTAAAAAATTTTGACTTTGTAGTGAACCAAAAAGTTGTTCGGCCGATTGCAGGGAATATCACGCTGGAAAAAAAGAGCTGAAACAGCATCGGGAAGAGAAAAAAATTAAAGCTGAAACGGATTTTTCCATCGCTGTTTTTTTCGACATTTTATCCTCAAGAAAATGTCAAATGCGCGAGGAAAAGAACCACAAAACATCGGAAATAAGTGACAATAAAACTGGATAAAGTACAAAAGTAAACCAAAAAAATCACATTTTGACCCAGAAAACTTTAAAAAAGTTACACGATCAACCGGGAGACATCACTGTGATGGTTGTTCCGCATCGAGGAAAATGTACGGATAAAGTTTCAAAATGGAAAACATTTTAAAAATCTGAAAAGTGGACAATAAAAACTTGGATGGGGTAACCAAAAAGCTGAATTTTGACAGAAAATCCAACAGTTGCACGGGTCAACTTGAAGACATCAATGATATTAAACAGCATCGGGAGTAAACAATTTTTGAAAAGCTCAAAACGTGGGAGAAAACTCCACAAACGCCAGTATGAGAAAAGAAATCAATAAAAACATCGAAGAATGACAATAAAACGGATGGTGCGGTCAAAGTGTCCCAAAACATTGGTGACCCAGAAATCCAAAAATCTGCACGACAATGGGAGACATCACGATGGTTAATGGCATTAGCAAATATTCTTTCTCGAAAAAGCTTCAAAATGTGGAAAACACTGGCCAGGGCGCCTGAAAACTAATCGAAAACATCGGAGAAAGTGGACAAGAAAACTTGGATAATAGGTGTGTGGTAGTCCACAATCTTTTTGATCGAAAATCAAAGTTGTTCGGCCAGCACATCACGATGGTTAAAATGGCATTGGGGCAAAACTATTTCGAAAAGTTTAAAAAAGACGGAGAGAAAAATCTCCACAAACAACTAAAGGTGCAGAAGTGAAATCGGCTGGAAAACATCGGAAAGAGTGAATAATAAACTTGATGGGTGGCAGCGAAAATTTGACCTTAGAAAATCCAAAGTTACCATTGACTGAAAAGACATCAATGAGGGTTAAATGGCATCAAAGTAAAAATAGAAAAAATTCAAAACCTTCAAAAATGTGGAAAAACATCAATAGGCTTTGCCAGCACACCAATAATGAAACAGCCAGAATCGGTGAAAGACAAGAAAACCTGATAAAAGTTCGTGCTGTAACTTTGACCTAGAAAATCCAAAAGTTGCTCTTGTGGTTGACGAAAGACAAATACTAGGCTGAAAAAAGAAGTTCCCAGATTGTATGTAGAAACTTTAGATTTCGTGGCTAGTTTCTAAAGTTTTTCAGCGCTTCCTTAATACCTCACATCTTTCTAAGAAATCCCACCAACAGGAGCCCAGCTGGCAGACAGGCTTTATCATCTGATTCATGTTGTAGCCGGCTGGAAACCACGCGACAGAAGTGGAAAAGAAAGTGATGTCTCAGTCAGACTTCAGGGCACCCCGGCAGCTCAGGGTGCTGGTTTTTTCTTCCATACTGGATCTTTATTAGAGCTGCAAAAGATCAATGGATAAGTTGGCAACTATTTAGATAATCGATTATCCATGAGTCATTTTTATGATAAAAAGTAAGAACTTCTGCTGTCAGCTTTGTTAAATGTGAATATTGTTCTATTGTCTCTCTCCGGGGATAGAAATCAATATCTTTGAGTTGTATCAAACGACAGTTGAGGACGCCTTTGGGCTTCGGAACGCGATCCAATTATTTGACCAAACAACCGACTGACCCACATCGAAGCAGCCCGAGGTGATGGTGATTTCGGCGTTGTTAAAACATAGTTTTCGCTTTCCTGTCTGTCTGTCTGTCTGCCCTGTCTTTGAAACCCATCTGTCTCTTTGCATCGAGTGGATGGCAGAAGGCGGAAGCATTCACACTTCTTTCTCTCACATTCACTTACACTTCACACTTTGTCTCTTCTCACATTATCTCCCACTTTAATTTTATCACTCTTCTACTTTCTTCTTACGACTTTCATACACACACATACTGATCGAAAACTTAATTAAACCTTTTGATTTCTGAACATGAGGCCGTATTTCCTGTCTTAGTCATTTGTAACTTGTGTATAAGCCTTGTGATACTCATCATTTTTTCCGAATGAGTGACATCGCCACCAGATTTCGTGCATGTGTTAGCACCTCTCTCTCTCTCTCTCTCTCCTCTCTCTCTGTTCTTTTCTTAGCTGGTTCTCACCACTTTGTTTTCATCTAATCCAAGAAGTGACTACTCACATAGCTTCTAGGATGTTGTACTGCCCTGCAAAGGCAAAGACCTTAACCTCGCTAGAGTGAAACTGAGAAAATGGCTTTGAAGTTTTGTTTGTCCAGACAAAAGTACATAGGTAGAACTCCCCAAAATTGGACACCAAATAGTTGTTTAACACCCTGAACTCAACTTCGCGTTCGAGTAAGAAAAGAGCCCCAACAGCTGTGTTATTAGGGCGTTCTGCTGTGGTTTCTCTTTATGGTTTGATGCCGCTGCTATGTTCTTTATTTTCTCGTTAAAAACAATCAAATTGACTCCACTTATACTATCATCTACATGATAAAGGAGGTCTCAAATACCCCAAAACTGAGCAGTTAACTCATTTTTTGGCTCAAACATGATGTTACAGCGCTTTTGCCTTTTGCAGGGCAGTGTAGTGAAGCTGCTTGTTAAAGCAACAAAAGACGCTGATGAAAAGTGATTTGAACTGATAATTTGATTTACACTTTGACACGAGACATGTTTTGTCCCATTGGGGTAAGCCTCAAAAGGCACTCTGTTCCCCATCGCAAGAGAACGTGTTGGACTTTTAGGGAAGCTGCTCAAAACCCCAGACACCAAGAAGGTAAAGGTGGGTTTGGTTTGCATCCCTCTGCTGAGGTCTGAGGCCTTTCACACATTCTTCTATCTACCTATTTAACTTCCTGTTGCCCGGATCACCTCTGAATCCATTTTCGAAAAGTTTCGTCACAATGTTGGAAAAGTGACAAAAATGCCGTGGTGCGCGGACAGAAATAAGTTGAAAAGTGACAAAAATGTCAGAAAAAGTATAACAAATGGAAAGGATTAAAATGTCTGAATGGACAAAATGTCTGGAAAGTGGACAAACAGCCGGAAGGACAACATCAGAAAGTGCCGAATGGTTGAAAGTGATAAAAACATCAGGAAAGTGAACAACGAAGTGATCAGAAGAGTGACAAAATGTCAGAAAGAAAAATATCAGAAGTGAATAAAAATATGAGGTGACAAAAATATGATCAGAAAGTGAATGGAGGTGGATGAAGAATGGACAATGGAATGGAAGGAAATGGAAGGATAAAATAAATGGAAATAGTGGACAAAAATACTAAACAAGTGACATTAAATGTGTTGAAAAGTGACAAACTGTCAGAAAAAGTAGAGCACAAAATAAAAAAAAAAAAGAAAAACATTTTAAAGTTTGGCATTTTCACACACTTTCTTCTTAAAAGAAATTAGATTTTGAAGTTGGGTTGTTGTAAAAAGAAGAAAACATCTGGATTTCAGCATATAAGTAAAGACATAAAAAGAGATTTTCCTTGGCAAAGAAAATTACAAAATTGTGACTAAATCAACTTTTCTGGTCCACAAATCATGACCTGCACTTTCATTCAAGTGAAACCCCTAAGTGGAGAGATTTCTGGTTTTATGGATTTTAGGGTTGAACGAGTCTCTCAATAACTCAATACAAACTCCCATTACAAAAAAATCCTCCATGCAAATTACTGCCTCAAAGTTAGGTTTGGTTGGTATCTCCTCCTGAGGTCTGAGGCATTTTCACAACATTCTTCTTTCTTACATCTACCTTTTTAACCTCCATATTGGCCCTGGTCAAATTTGACCCATTTTCAAAAGTTTAGGTATCAGAAATTGGGTTTTCTTTCAAAACAAATTGTCAAAAAAAATAACTGTGATGGTGTCACTTTTCAAATGTTGAAAAGTGACAGAAAAAGTCGAGAAAAAGCATTACACAAATGTTAAAAAAGTGACAGAAAAGTCAGAAAAAAGTGACACAAATGTTGAAAAGTGACAGAAAATCAAAAAAGTGACACAAATTAAAAAAAAAAAAAAAAAACATTTTAAAGTTTTGAGATTTCTAAATACATTCTTCTCCTTAAAGAAATTACAAATGAAATGAAACTACATTCAATACACAACAAAGACAAGAAAATAGGTAGTGGTGACCAGATTGATCTAAAAGAGCTGATGATTGACTCATCCCTCTGAAAAACAGCTGAGTACACACTTCTATGAGAAACAGCTGATCAACCATCTAATAGCATAAGTGTAAATAGGAGCAGGTGACATTATAATCAAATATATAAATGAAAATAGGTTGAGTATAACTAATATTACAAACATACTGTATACAGATCACCCCAGGTTGAAACCTCTTTAGTTCTGAAAAGTTAAGAGTACAACTTAATCATGTTAAGTATATTTAAGTATGCTTTTAGTTTGAGGCAGTGATATCATACTTGAAAAAAAAATTCTTTTAAAACAATGTGATGAGGTACTAAATGCAATCTTAATGTTTAGTTTTTGAGAGTTGATATTGTGTAAGCAATGTAAGTAATACAAATGTTGCTTTTTCCCAGTTTGGGGTTGGTTAAAAACGCAAAAAAAACAAAACAATCCCGATTTGTGATTTATATTCACTCAGCAGCCTAATCCCCTGTTCCCCTAACTTGGATGAGATACTTGAAGAAATTGAAGTAGGAAGTAATTTTGTTACTTTATTATATTACTTTTACTTGTATCCCTGCAGTTGCCTCTCGTTGGTTCCCACCCAAGTCCTGTATGAATCCGCATCAAGTAAGTCTGGTCTAAAAACGCTGAGCGCATATATTTTTTTTATTTATATATATATATATATATATATATAATATATATATATATATATATTTTTTTTTTATATATAGATATATATATATATATATATATATAGTATATTACATATATATATATATATATATACTTTTTTTTTTTAATATATATATATATATATATATTATATATATATATATATATATATATATATATATAGTACATGGACACCTCAAGGGCATTAACCCATTAGCTACGGTCACTGACAAATAACACATTTTTAAAACATTAGTTCATATTTTAATTAGTTTTACCAAATTGAAATTCCAAAGTTAATCCAAACAATAACCCCGCTTCCCTGGTTACGCCGACAGTTTGACTACCTGAACAATCATTCCATCCATCAGGTCCTTATGAAATGCAAACGTTGTTCTTCCACCACTCAGGAATTAAATAGGAAGAACCTTAGATACAACTCTGCTCCTTAGCAACCGGAGATATTCATATAGTCCTGCTAGCTGATAGAACCCTTCAGTTTAGCTCACGAGCTAGAAAGCTAACGCACAGTAGCAAGATCCAAAAGTCAATAACATTATGTACAGTCGCATATCAGTAAAAAGAATTTGACAGTGCTGTTGACCAACAAGACAAGCTTAACTACAGCCACGCCATTGTCCTCCAAAACAATATAACTACTTTTACTAAGAATTTTGATCCGCTGATGTGTAATGCTACGTTGTCGGTGTGAGGTGTTAGCCTGAAGCAGGTAGCTGAACAGTGAACGGGATGTGAGATAACGTTACCCTGTGAAACAAAGTAGTCCAGAGGCAGTAGAACTTATAGACATAAATATAGGTATATAATATATGGATAAGCCTATGGTAGAACTTTACTTTTTGTAGCTGTGTGTTTTAGTCCACTGTGGTGCAGAGAACGAAGTTGGAACACACAAAATCCAAATATCCTTTGATTTAATGTAGCGCATTCATTTAGAATTACAGTAAACAGTCAGTTTCACCAACTCCTTTACTAAGGTGTCCTATAACTTTTAATGGGACACCCTGCAGCCAATCAGAATCGTAGTATTCACCCAGACCATGGTATGATATATATATGTATATATATATATATATATATATATATATATATATATACATACAGTACAGGCCAAAAGTTTGACACACCTTCCTCATTCAATGTGTTCCTTATTTTCACTGAAGGCATCAAAACTATGAATAAACACACATATGGGAATTATGTACTTAACAAAAAGTGTGAAATAACTCCGAAAAACATGTCTTATATTTTAGATTCCTCAAAGTAGCCACCCCTTTTGTTTTTTGATAACCTGCAAACCCCTGGTGTTCCCTCAATGAGCTTCATGAGGAAGTCCACCTGAAAATGGTTTTACTCCTTCACAGGTGTGTTTGTCAGGGTTCATTAGTGGAAGTTGTTCCTTATTAATAAAAAGCAAAGGTGGCTACTTTGAAGACATTTCGCTTCTCAGTTTCGCATGAAACTGAAAAAAAAAAAACTTTTAAACTGGTTGTTGTCCATCTGGAGGTTAACATCCTGTTACTTTGTTCTTTTGTTGGTTAATTGAGGAAGAAAATCGAGGTATTTAGAATGAAATTTGAACGGAGTTTGGTGAGATGTAGACATATATTCTACACTGTTTCCCCAGAGGGGAATTAAATTCACCGAGTATTTCAGCTTAAAGGAAACTCCCTTAATAGATTACAGCTAGCTAGGTTAGCTTCCCGCATCTAGCTAGTTGTACAATCACTTGATACATCTTCACCGTTTAACGTCTTAACTCCCCTTGTTTTTAATTAACTTTTGCCATAAGTGTATACTAATCATTACAAAACCCCACAAACATTACATAACCCAAATGAGGTAAAAGTAGATAACTAGAAAGATAACAAGGTCTGCTTCCCCTTCACGTCACCCACCATTGAACACGGGGGATATCAGCTAGCATCTCCCCCCTCACATTGACCTCTCTCGAGGACCACCCTACAACGGTTCCACCCACACAACACTCGCCATGTCCCACAGGGGGGTGGGGTAGGGGGGGGGGAGCGGTGGTGTGGGGTGTACTGAGATTAATAATGTGAAGGACAAACTAGGGGGGGGGTGGAGGTGGGGGGGGGTGTGGTGGGGTGGGGGGGGGGGGGGGGGGGGGGGGGGGAGTAGGAAAGTGGAGGGTGGGGGGGGGGGGGGGGGGGGGGGGGGGGGGGGGGGGGGGGGGGGGGGGTGTGGGGAGGAGTGGGGGGTTGTGTGTGGTGGTTAGGGGGTGTGTGTTCTGGGGGTGTGGGGGAGTGTGTGTGGGTTAGGTGAGGGGGGTTGGGGGGGGGGGGAGGGGGTGGTGCAGGGGTGGGTGTATGTGTGTGGAGGGTAGTGTTTGTTGTGGGTAATAACATTTCAAGCAGCACTTTTACTTGTAACAGAGGGTTTAATGTGTATTAGTACAACATAATGGTGGGAATCTTTCCACCACTCACAACAAAATAGCCACGGTTCAGTTCCTATAGCAACAGCTGTGTGGATTCGCTGAAGTGTCCTCGAGCAGACACGCCGGTTGTGTAAATCTAAGGCAGGATCACAGTGTAGCGAAGTGACGAATGTGAAGGTAGCAGAGGGGAAGTATGTGGGTGGAGAGTGGATGAGATGAAACGGAGAGGGGATGTACATCCGGCTAGGCTCTAAATTTAACCTCAGAGAGAAAAGTTTTTTATTTATTTTTTTATATGGGCGGAGTGCAGTCGGAAAAATTCTGTGTTTGATGTGGTGAGGTGGTGGTGACTGTGCAGGAAGTTGCTGGTCAGCTCAGCCTTCAGGCTCTTCAGCTCCAGCCTGATCCTCTGGCGGCTGCGTGGGCTGTTGGACAGATAAAGCGTAAGCGGCCCCTGGATGCCACCGGGAGAAGCTGGAACGCTTTGTAATAAAAGTTTAGTAATAAACAAAGTCATCTTTATTTCCGTAGAGCACTTTTCTACAAAACCCAACGCTACAAAGTTCACACAGAATAGTCATAAAAACGTGAGGTTTTTAAAACTAAACGTGAAGAAACTTAGGCCTTTAGACCTGTGTGTGTGTGTGTGTGTGTGTGTGTGTGTGTGTGTGTGTGTGTGTGTGTGTGTGTGTGTCTGTTTGTCTCTGTCTGTCTCTCTCTCTCTATCTGTGTCTGTATGTATGTCTGTCTCTGTCTGTCTGTCTCTCTCTGTCTGTCTGTCTGTCTGTCTGTCTGTCTCTCTCTATCTGTGTCTGTCTCTGTATGTATGTCTCTGTCTCTCTCTGTCTCTGTCTCTCTCTGTCTCTCTCTGTCTGTCTGTCGGGTCTTGTCTGTCTGTCTCTCTCTATCTGTGTCTGTGTCTGTTCTCTCTGTATGTATGTCTGTTCTGTCTCTCTCTGTCTGGCTTCTCCGTCTGTCTGTCTGTCTGTCTCTCTCTCTCTCTCTCTGTGTCTGTGTGTCTCTCTCTTTGTCTGTGTCTCTGTCTCTCTCTGTGTCTCACTGTCTGTGTTCTGTCTGTCTCTCTCTGGTCGTGTGTCTCTGTCTGTGTCTCTGTCTGTCTCTGCCTGTCCGTCTCTCTCTGTCCCTAGCTCTGTCTCAAAATTTGTCTCTGTGTCTCTGTCTGTTCTGTCTGTGTCCCCTTGTCTCTGTCTGTCTTGTCTTAACCATTTCATATTGAACTAGTGTGATTACATTAGATAGACTTTTATTGATCCCAAATTGGGAAATGTCAGCCTACAGCAGCAAAATATCAGACACACATACAGAATACACAATACACAATACATAAATAGAATAGAACATAACACACAACAGGAAACAATGTGACAAACGATAGACACTACTTTACTACAGTGTTCTGACATGCTTTGGTCTCTTGGATGTCGAGAGTGCTCTTTGTGTTCAGTTTTTTTTTCCTCCTCAGGTCCCCTTGGCGCCCTTACAGAGCACGCCTCAGTAACCCTCCCTGCAGTCGCCGCTGAGCAACCCCAACATCCGGTCGCCGCTGGAGCAACCACTCTTCTCCAACTCCTTGAGCTCATGCCGCTGCACTCGGCCGCTTAGCAACCCTCTGTCCCTCAGCCCCTCCCCCCGCGCCCCATGTCAGTCCTCCCTGAGCAGCCAATCGGCTGCATTCCCCCTCGAGTAGCTCCTCCCTCCAGTCGCGGTGTCCAGCGGTAACCCCGCTACAGCAGCGGGCTGGCCGCGCTTGGTGGTCGGCTCCGCTCGCTCTCCCGCTCGCTGCTCGGAGGGCAGGGCCGGGCGGGCCAGCACGTCAGCTTAGAGACGGGCCAGCTCTCCCGCAATCCTGCCCATGGGAGCGGAGACGGAAAGGCATCACTCCAAACAGTTCTCCCCCACCATCTCCCCCACGCTGTCCTCCATCACACAGGTAACGCATCTCACGCAACCACCTATCACACACACCTGAGGTAACACCTCCACCTAACCCCTATACACACACCTGAGTAACACCTCCACCTAACCACTCCTATCACACACCTGAGGTAACACCTCCAGTAACCAACCTATCACACACCCTAGGTAACACCTCCACATTAACCACCCTATACACACACCGAGGTAACACCTCACATTAACCAACCTATACACACACCTGAGTAACACCTCACATTAACCAACCCTATCACACACACTGAGGTAACACCTCCACGCACCCTCTATCACACACCTGAGGTAACACCTCCACTAACCCCTATCACACACCGAGGTAACCACCACACTAACTCGCCCACACACTGAGGTAACACCTCCACCTAATCCCTCTATCAACACACTGAGGTAACACCTCCAACGCTAACCACCTCTATCACACACCTGAGGTAACACCTCCACATTAACCCACCACACACCTGAGTGTAACACCTCCACAAACCCCACACACACCTGAGGTAACACCATTAACACTCTATCACACACCTGAGTAACACCTCCACATTAACCACCTATCACACACCTGAGTAACACCTCCACATAACCGACTACACACCTAGTAACACCTCCACTAACCCCACACAACACCGAGACACCTCACATACACCCTAACACACACCGAGTAACACCTCCACATTAACCACCCTATCACACACCTGAGGTAACACCTCCACGCAAACCACCTATCACACACACGTGAGGTAACAGATCCACATTAACCACCCTATCACACACCAGTAACACCTCCAATTAACCAACCCTATCACACACCTGAGGTAACACCTCCACGCTAATCCACCCTATCACACACCTGAGTATCACACACCTTGAGGTAACACCTCCATTAATAACCACCCTATCACACACCTGAGTAGGTGTGTGATAGGTCTGACCACACCACAGATGCATTCTGGGACAGGAGAAAAACACTCTTGGTTGTGTGAATTTCTCTGTGTCCTCCCCACCACTAGCAATTTTTTATTTATTTTTTCTCGCCCAAATTAAAAAAGAACTTTTTCTGCCCTTTTTCCAACGCTTTTGTCACTTTTCTTCAGCTATTTTTAAAATGTTTTTGTTGTTTTTTTCATCGCTTTTTTTTAAGCTTTTTCCGCTCTTTTATATAAAAAAAAATATATTAGAAATGTTTATAAAATTAAATAAAACAGCCAAATTCAAAGAAAGTAGTGAACTGATCATTTTATTTTACTGTAAAGAGGCATGATGAACCATCCATGATATTTTATTTAATTTTTTACATTTTTTGGACACAAACTCAAATTTCTGATATAGAAACTTTAAAAAAAAAAGGAGTCAAATTTGACCCCGAAGGACAACAGGGAGGGTTAAACCAATCACAATCGTCTCGGGCGATGTTAGTCTGACGCAGCTGACGGGTGGCTCTGCTAAACAGTCTCAGGAAGGAACTAGTTGACACAATCGAGTAGCGGAGCTATTTAAATGAGCTGATACATGGTTAAACCTCATTGGCTCTCACCAGTGTATCTCCGCGGTTCTCCGGCCCACAACAATCCCACCAATCAGCTTCCCCAAAACGCCCCCAGTTAGAAGAAGAGGAAACGACTTCTAAACACGCTCTCTGTAAATCTTAACAATCATACCCAGAACAGAACCGAGCAGACCTGCCTTGTTGCACGCATCCAGTTTTTCCTCCAAACTTGACATTTTCAGCGGTAAGCCCCTGGCTCAAGTTGTTGCAGTTTCCAGAAGCTGCCACACACCAGAGGTGTATAGTCCAGGTGCCAGAAAGTAGAAATCCTGTCCAGCAGCTGTCCCAACCATCACAAAACCAGCTCCTCTACCAGGTAGATGAGCCAGTTAGTGAAAACACCTGTTCTAGATGTAGAGGCAGATCCAAAAAACATGGCAGGATTTTTACTTTCTCTGGCACCTGGACGATACACCTCTGCCACACAATAAAGATGAAATGTACTCCCCGCTGACCCAGACAGGGACCGCTTTTACCGCACATACATACATACTTGGTTTTTTCTAGCCTAAAGGAAAAGTCAAACTAAACAAAAATTTCAAAACGAATTCAAAATTCAACACTATGTAATAACGCTAGCCCGACAGGGCGCCCCTCTGGACACCAGCAAACTGCCTCTGACAACCAGAGGCTTCCTCCACACTCCACTCAGCCAGTCGCACTCAGCACTCAGGCACCAACCAGGTTCCCACCAGCTCTCCCCCCGGCCCGCAGGGCTCCCAGCCTGGACAGCAACCCTCTCTTCTTCTCATATGCCCCCACCACACCCCCACCCCCCCCCCCGCCCGCCCAGCACACACGGCAAAGGCAACAAAGCAACCAAACACCCAACCCACATGCAGCAACAGCAACAGTCACAGTCCATGCAGCAGCAGCAGCAGCAGCAGCAGCTCCACCTGCAGAACCTACGCAACTCACACAACCAGCAACGCAGCAGCAGCAATTTGAATCGGTCAGTAACAGTGGATGAAGAGATAAAGAGGAATCAGCTGTGCTAGCCTACATTTACATTGCTATGTTTTAGTTCAACATCAAATATGTCTTGCTATACGCTTTACACCTGAAGTTTCTTAGCATCCCTCGGCTTCATCTACACCAGTGGTTCCTAACCTTGTTTTCCTTATGCTTCTTACTTAAAGGTATTGTGGAGGATTTTCTTTTTCCCCGGTGGATCATCAAGACTATTGGTCCTCCTAGTTGTCAATCATTCTGGCTTGGTTTACGTAAGGCTGTCGTTACGTGCCTCGCCCCTAGGGTAGTTTTCGCTTCTGCGCATGAATACTTTGCAGGTGTATATGTGTGGTGAGCTACGAGTGTCACGAAAGGTACCCACAAGAAGAGAAAGGCCTCTGAAGAAAGAAACAAGACCGGAGTGTTTTTGGGAGAATGTTTCACACGCTGGGCGCGCTAAAAGCACAGGTTGGGCTCTCCACTGATGCGCCTCAGTCGGAAGTTTCTACTCCACAGGTAAAGTTGTGGCGGCATATTTGGAGAAATCCATTTAAAATCACTGCTAGTGAAAGTTGAGTAAGCTATGATTAGCGATGCTAGCCCTGGCAATAAGTCAACGACCGCGAACACACGGTAAATATCTCAATTTGTAAAAAAGTGCAAATCGTCTTTCTGAAAGTAGCTTGTATGAACCATGCCGATAGCAACTTGTAAACATCGTTTACAGGCCTTCTCCTCTGGAGCAGGGGAGAGTGTTGCACATGTGCATTTTTTCAAAAAGTGGAGAGGGCGGATCTTTCTAAAAATCTCGGGAAAATCCTCCACTATACCTTTAAGTCTAACTTACGCTTTCTCCCCATGTCTCATTCATAAATAGTGATGCCGCGGGCAGGAAAGACGAGGATGGTAGCAGCTAGCAGCTAACAGCTAACAGCTAGCAGCAGACCTGATGACAGCAAGGGTCCCAGGTTAAGAGGTCCCGAGATTTGGCCTACTAAGTAGCCTGCCTCCAATTTTAAGCGGAACAAAAAATATATAGTTTTATACAGACTTTGTACAGTACAGGGTGAAAGATTACCTTTCATTCAATGCTTCTTTTATTTTCATGACTATTTACATTAGATTCTCACTGAAGGTATCAAAACTATGAATGAACACATATGGAATTATGTACTTAACAAAAAGTGTGAAATAACTGAAAACATGTCTTATATTTTAGATTCTTCAAAGTAGCCACCCTTTGCTTTTTATTAGTAAGGGAAAAACTTCCACTAATGAACCCTGACAAAGCACACCTGTGAAGGTAAAACCATTTCAGGTGACTACCTCATGAAGCTCATTGAGAGAACACCAAGGGTTTGCAGAGTTATCAAAAAAAGCAAAGGGTGGCTACTTTGAAGAATCTAAAATATAAGACATGTTTTCAGTTCTTTCACACTTTTTTGTTAAGTACATAATTCCATATGTGTTCATTCATAGTTTTGATGCCTTCAGTGAGAATCTACAATGTAAATAGTCATGAAAATAAAGAAACACATTGAATGAGAAGGTGTGTCCAAACTTGTGGCCTGTACTGTACATTATATATTCTAGTGTATTACCATAATTTGTTTAACGTGCAAATATATATATTTTTTAACCTCTAACCAGATAAAGACTTGTGCACACCCTGTGATCTTTGCCGCCCCCCTAAGGGGTGCCCGGACCCCAGGTTGGGAACCACTGATCTACACTACTACATTTTGGTTTAAAAGCCAAATATCTTTGCTGAGTTTCACGCCTCGCGTCCACGCTACTCCGGTGTTTCCGAGCCCCTAAAACGGGAGACATTTGCTTTGAAAACTGGACGCGCACAAATGGAGACATTTGGAAACCAGGACACAGTCAGTCAGTCTTATCGGTTAGGTAGGCTTGCGTACCTTTCAGTAACCGGTCATGTGATAGGCTTGCATGAGTTTACACACCCATGCTAAAGTTGACTAAAAAGAGGAATAAAAAATATCATCTTTTGGAAATTGATTTTAATGCCTTAATTTAAAAAAATGAGGAAAAATCCAACCTTTAAGGACACCAATTTTCACCAAAATAATGCATCTTAAATAAATAAATGTTCTTGCTTAAAATAAGTATCGATACAGCATAGTATCAAGATAATTTTTGTGGCAATACTGTATCGATACACAGACGCCAAGTATGGATCTTTTATGATATATGTGTTGGTCAGTCTGTCTGCTTGACAGTCACATTTTGCAGTAATACAATTGAAGTGAGCTGAACAAATTGAGATGAAATTTATCTTTGTAGATACAACAGATGTTGACAAAGTTTCCTTTTGGGGACATCATTTGAAACTGGGAAAAATTTGAAGTTGGAAAAAAGTTAATAAATTGCAATATATCGCAGAATATTGCAATATGTTGAAAATCGCAATAATATTGTATCGTGACATAAGTATCGGGATGATATCGTATCGTGAGGCCTCTGGGGATTCCCACCCCTACTCTATGGGAATTTAACATTTAATGTATTTATTGACGATACATTATTCATTCACAAAGAAAGTTGGTGTCCTAAAAAGATTTTTTTTTTTTTTTTTTTTAATTAATGCAATAAGATCAATTTCCAAAAGATGTTTTTTTTTTATTCCTCTTTTTAGTCAACTTTAGCATGGGTGTGTAAACTCATGCAAGCCACTGATGCGTTGTCAGATGTGTTAATGTGGACGGAGATAAGCTGGCTACTGGGGCTAAAACTCTAGTGTGGACTGAGATCGTTTTTGTCTAAAAACGCTGCCTAAAAAACTAAAACGTAGCAGCGTAGCTGTAGGCTTACACCTTTTTGCAGTTGAGCGTACAAAGTGATTACGTTGTGTGTGTGTGTGTGTGTCTCTTCAGCAGCAGCAGCAGCAGCAGCAGCAGGCGAACTCACAGCAGATAAAGAACGAGCGGCTGATGGATCAGTGCGTCCAGAGCTCCTCTCAGCATCACGTCAAACAGGAAGCGGAGCAGCAGACGGAGCAGCAGCGAGTCACAGACCTCTACAACGTAAGTGACCACGACGCCACCGGGAGCATTCCCAACGGGTTTGAAATCATCTCGGGCTCCACTGAACACACACAAGAAAAAAGGCCTACAGGCCTAGAAGGTCAAACGAAACAATATTGCGATAGCAGGCACGAGAGCAGCGTGGTGGTGCGTCTGCTCCGCGGAGATCCGATCTACGAGCGTAAAAACAAGAGTCTTCCGTTTATATTTTTTACGCGAGGTGTAGGAGGCCCTTTTCACACAGAAATGGATCATAAAGTGTCTATATTTCGTTTAAATCAAACTACCGATATACAGGAAACGTTAATGACTGTCAGTAGCTATGTTTCCGTCGACCCGTTTTTATCTGAATTAAGTGATATCGAATGAAAAATGTACGGTGGCCCTGAGAGGCCACAGCACGCAACAATAAGACAACACGTGCAAATAAGACAACATGCACTAATAAGACAACACGCACAAATAAGACAACACGCACTAATAAGACAACACGCGCAAATAAGACAACACGCACTAATAACAACACGCACTAATAAGACAACACGCACTAATAAGACAACACGCACTAATAAGACAGCACGCACTAATAAGACAACACGCACTAATAAGACAACATGCACTAATAAGACAACACGCACAACACGCACTAATAAGACAACACGCACTAATAAGACAACACGCACAACACTCACTAATAAGACAACACTCACTAATAAGACAACACTCACTAATAAGACAACACTCACTAATAAGACAACACTCACTAATAAGACAACACTCACTAATAAGACAACACTCACTAATAAGACAACACGCACTAATAAGACAACACTCACTAATAAGACAACACTCACTAATAAGACAACACTCACTAATAAGACAACACTCACTAATAAGACAACACTCACTAATAAGACAACACGTGCAAATAAGACAACACGCACTAATAAGACAACACGCACTAATAAGACAACACGCACTAATAAGACAACACGCACTAATAAGACAACACACCAATAAGACAACACGACTAATAATACAACACGCGGCAAATAAGACAACACGCACTAATAAGACAACACGCACTAATAAGACAACACGCAATCTAATAAGACAACACGCACTAATAAGACAACACGCACTAATAAGACAACACGCAAATAAGACAACACGCACTAATAAGACAACACGCACTAATAAGACAACAGCACTAATAATAAACACGTGCAATAAGACAACAGCACTAATAAGACAACACAACTAATAAGACAACACGCACAACACGCACTAATAAGACAACAGCACTAATAAGACAACACGCACTAATAAGACAGCACGCACTAATAAGACAACACGCGCAAATAAACCACAGCACGCAACAATAAGACAACACTAAACAAGACAACATGCACTAATAAGACAACACGCAAGCACGCACTAATAAGACAACACGCACTAATAAGACAACACGCACTAATAATAAGACAACACGCACTAATAAGACAACACGCACTAATAAGACAACACGCACTAATAAGACAACACGCACTAATAATAAGACAACACGCACTAATAAGACAACACGCACTAATAAGACAACACGCACTAATAAGACAACACGCACTAATAAACCACAGCACGCACTAATAAGACAACACGCACTAATAAGACAACACGTGCAAATAAACCACAGCACGCAACAATAAGACAACACGCACTAATAAGACAACACGCGCAAATAAACCACAGCACGCAACAATAAGACAACACGCACTAATAAGACAACACGTAAATAAACCACAGCACGCAACAACAGCACGCAACAATAAGACAACATGCACTAATAAGACAACACGCGTAAATAAAACCACAGCACGCACTAATAAGACAACACGTGCAAATAAACCACAGCACGCAACAACAGCACGCAACAATAAGACAACATGCACTAATAAGACAACACGTGCAAATAAACCACAGCACGCAACAACAGCACGCAACAATAAGACAGCACGCACTAATAAGACAACACGCAAATAAACAACAGCACGCATAACAGCACGCAACAATAAGACAACACGCACTAATAAGACAACACACAGCACGCACTAATAAGACAACACGCACTAATAAGACAACATGCACTACAAGACAACACGCACAAATAAACCACAGCACGCAACAACAGCACGCAACAATAAGAAAACAACACGCACTAATAAGACAACACGCATAAGCACGCACTAATAAGACAACACGCACTAATAACAACACGCAAAAAACAGCACGCACTAATAAGACAACACGCGCAAATAAACCACAGCACGCATAAGACAACACGCAAATAAAGACAGCACGCATAACACAACACGGTAAATAAACGACAGCACGCACTAATAAGACAACACGCACTAATAAGACAACACGCACAACAAGACAACACGCACCAATAAGACAACACGCAAATAAGACATGAACGATAAGACAACACGCACTACCAACACGCAACGCTAATAAGACAACACGCAAATAAACCACAGCACGCACTAATAAGACAACACGTGCAAATAAACCACAGCACGCACTAATAAGACAACACGCACTAATAAGACAACACGCACTAATAAGACAACACGCACTAATAAGACAACACACTAATAAGACAACACGCACTAATACACACGCACTTATAAGACAACACGCACTTATAGAACACTAATAAGACAAACGCACTAATAGACAACAGCACTTATAAAACAAAACGCACTATAAGACAAACACTATAAGACAACACGCACTAATAACACAACACGACTTATAAAACAACACGCACTAATAAGACAACACGCACTAATAAGACAACACGCACTAATAAAACCACAGCACGCCTTAATAAGACAACATGCACTAATAAGACAACACGCACTATAAAAACAGCACGCTAATAAGACAACATACACTAATAAGAACAACACGCACTAATAAGACAACACGCACTAATAAAACCACAGCACGCACTAATAAGACAACACGCACTAATAAACCACAACACGCGCTAATAAGACAACACGCACTAATAAGACAACACGCACTAATAATACAGCACTAACAAGACAACACGCTAATAAGACAACACGTAAATAAACACAGCACGCACTATAAGACAACACGCACTAATAAGACAACACGCACTAATAAGACAACACGCACTAATAAGACAACACGCACTAATAAGACAACACGCACAGCACGCACTAATAAGACAACACGCACTAATAAGAACGCACTTATAAATAATCAATAAAGACAACACAACTAATAAGACAACACGCACTAATAGACAACAACACGCACTTAAGACAAACAATAAAAACAGACTATAAGACAACAGACATAAGACAACACGCAAAAACACGCACAAGACAACACGCACATAAGACAACACGCACTTAAGACAAACGAACATAAGACAACACGCACTAATAAGACAACAACACGCCTAATAAGACAACACGCACTAATAAGACAACACGCACTAATAAGACAACAACTAATAGACACAGCATAAGAAACAGCATATGACAACACGCACTAATAAACACAGCACTTAGCACAACTAATAAGACAACACGTTTCACAACATGCAGCACTAATAAAACACAACGCATAATAGACACACGCATATAGACAACATGACAATAAAACAACACGCACTAATAAAACAACACACTAATAAGACAACACATAATAAGACAACACAGACTAATAAAACACAGCACGCACTAATAGACAACACGACTAATAAGACAACACGCACTAATAAGACAACACGCACTAATAAGACAACACGCACTAATAAGACACGCACTAATAGAACACGCACTAATAAGACAACACGCACTAATAAACCACAACACGCACTAATAAGACAACACGCACTAATAAGACAACACGCAAATAAACCACAGCACGCACTAATAAGACAACACGCACTAATAAGACAACACGCAAATAAACCACAGCACGCAACAATAAGACAACACGCACTAATAAGACAACACGCACTAATAAGACAACACGCACTAATAAGACAACACGCACAAATAAACCACAGCACGCACTAATAAGACAACACGCGCAAATAAACCACAGCACGCACTAATAAGACAACACGCACTAATAAGACAACACGCACTAATAAGACAACACGATTAAACAAGACCACTAATAAGACAACACGTGCAAAAAAACCACAGCACGCACTAATAAGACAACACGCACTAATAAGACAACACGCACAATAAGACAACACGCACAACAAGACAACACGCAATACTAATAAGAAACACGCACTAATAAGACAACACGCACTAATAAGACAACACGCACTAATAAGACAACACGCACTAATAACACAACACGCACTAATAAGACAACACGCAAATAAGACAACACGCACTAATAAGACAACACGCACTAATAAGACAACACGCACTAATAAGACAACACGCTAAAAGACAAACCAGACGCACTAATAAGACAAATACGCACTACACAAGACAACACGCACTAATAAGACAACACGCACTAATAAGACAACACGCACTAATAAGACAACACGTGCAAATAAACCACAGCACGCACTAATAAGACAACACGCACTAATAAGACAACACGCACTAATAAGACAACACGCACTAATAAGACAACACGCACTAATAAGACAACACGCACTAATAAGACAACATGCACTAATAAGACAACACGCACTAATAAGACAACACGCAAATAAAACCACAGCACGCAACAATAAGACAACACGCACTAATAAGACAACACGCACTAATAAGACAACACGCACTAATAAGACAACACGCACTAATAAGACAACACGCACTAACAAGACAACACGCACTAATAAAGACAACACGCACTAATAAGACAACACTAATAAACAAGACAAACAATACGCACAAGACAACACGCACTAATAAGACAACGCGACTAATAAGACAACACGCACTAATAAACCACAGCACGCACTAATAAGACAACACGCACTACTAACAAAACCACAGCACGCACTAATAAGACAACAACACGCGCAAAATAAACCACAACACGCAACAATAAGACAACACGCAACAAACCACAGCACGCACTAATAAGACAACACGTACAAATAAGACAACACGCAACAATACACAACACGCACTAATAAGACAACACGCACTAATAAGACAACACGCACTAATAAGACAACACGCACTAATAAGACAACACGCACTAATAAACCACAGCACGCACTAATAAGACAACACGTGCAAATAAACCACAGCACGCACTAATAAGACAACACGTGCAAATAAACCACAGCACGCAACAATAAGACAACACGCACTAATAAGACAACACGCACTAATAAGACAACACGCACTAATAAGACAACACGCACTAATAAGACAACACGACAACAAGACAACACGCGCAATAAACCACAGCACGCACTAATAAGACAACACGCCAATAAAGACAACACGCACTAATAACACAACACGCACTAACAAGACAACACGCACTAATAAGACAAAACCCACTAAATAAGACAACACGCACTAATAAGACAACACGCACTAATAAGACAACACGCACTAATAAACCACAACACGCACTAATAAACACAACACGCACTAATAAGACAACACGCACTAATAAGACAACACGCACTAATAAGACAACATGCACTAATAATAAGACAACACGCACGCACTAATAATAAGACAACACGCACGCACTAATAATAAGACAACACGCACTAATAATAAGACAACACGCACTAATAATAAGACAACACCACTATAAAACAACACGAACGACTAATAATAAGACAACACGCACTAATAATAAGACAACACGCACTAATAAGACAGACAACACGCACTAATAAGACAGACAACACGCACTAATAAGACAAACCACTAATAAGAAACACGCACTAATGACAACACGCACTAATAAGACAACACGCACTAATAAGACAACACGCACTAATAATAAGACAACACGCACTCAATAATAAGACAACACGCACTAATAAGACAACACGTGCAAATAAACCACAACACTAATATAATAAGACAACACGCACTAATAAGACAACACGCACTAATAAGACAACACGCACTAATAAGACAACACGCACTAATAAAAGACAAACACTAAGACAACACGCACTAATAAGACAACACGCACTAATAAGACAACACGCACTAATAATAAGACAACACGCACTAATAATAAAACACAATAATAAGACAACACGCACTAATAATAAGACAACACGCACTAATAAGACAACACGCACTAATTAAGACAACAGCCCACACTAACAATAACACACACACCAAACACACACAAACCAAACACCAATAATACAAACACCATAATAAACAACACGCACTAAAACTACTATGACCACACTAACATAAGACAACACGCACTAATAAGACAACACGCACAACACGCACTAATAAGACAACACGCACTAATAAGACAACATGCACTAATAATAAGACAACACGCACTAATAAGACAACACGCACTAATAATAAGACAACACGCACTAATAAGACAACACGCACTAATAATAAGACAACACGCACTAATAAGACAACACGCACTAATAAGACAACACGCACTAATAAGACAACACGCACCACTAATAAGACAACACGCACTAATAAGACAACAAGCAATAATAAGACAACACGCACTAATAAGACAACACGCACTAATAATAAGACAACACGCACTAATAATAAGACAACACGCACTAATAATAAGACAACACGCACTAATAAGACAACACGCACTAATAAGACAACACGCACTAATAATAAGACAACACGCAATAATAAGACAACACGCAGTAATAAGACAACACGCAATAATAAGACAACATCGCAAATAAGACAACTCGCAACAATAAGACAACACGCACTAATAAGACAACACGCAAATAAGACAACACGCAATAATAAGACAACACGCACTAATAATAAGACAACACGCAGTAATAAGACAACACGCACTAATAAGACAACACGCAATAATAAGACAACACGCACTAATAATAAGACAACACGCACTAATAAGACAACACGCACTAATAAGACAACAAGCAATAATAAGACAACACGCACTAATAAGACAACACGCACTAATAATAAGACAACACGCACTAATAAGACAACACGCACTAATAAGACAACAAGCACTAATAATAAGACAACACGCACTAATAAGACAACACGCACTAATAAGACAACACGTGCAAATAAGACAACTCGCAACAATAAGACAACACGCACTAATAAGACAACACGCACTAATAAGCACAACACGCAAATAAGACAACACGCACTAATAAGACAACACGCACTTAATAAGACAACACGCACTAATAAGACAACACGCACTAATAAGACAACACGTGCAAATAAGACAACAAGCAACAATAAGACAACATGCACTAATAAGAACAACACGCACTAATAAGACAACACACGTGCAAATAAGACAACTACGCAACAATAAGACAACACGCACTAATAAGACAACACGCACTAATAAGACAACACGTAAAATAAGACAACACGCACTAATAAGACAACACGCACCAATAAGACAACACGCACTAATAAGACAACACGCACTAATAAGACAACACGCACTAATAAGACAACACGCACTAATAAGACAACACGCACTAATAAGACAACACGCACTAATAAGACAACACGCACTAATAAGACAACACGCACTAATAAGACAACACGTGCAAATAAGACAACTAGCAACAATAAGACAACTCTCAGGGCCACCGTAAAAATGCCTCATGGAAACAGTAAAATCCGAACACTTATAATAACTTATAATCGTTGGATTTCGATTTAGTTTTTTTGACAGGCTTAAGTGTTCATGACAAGATATGACCACGATACTTCTGGTGATGACTGATCGTTGTTTAGATATTAAACCATGTTAAGCTTTTTCACGTTAAGCGTTTTAGAATGTCCCTTATTACGACAAGCCGTGGGACGTCCTGCGGAGTAAATGGAAGGCGCTCAAACAGCGAGAGCTGTCTCGCAGCGGTGCCGGAGGGAAAATAAAAGGCAAGTTCCACCTTTTTGATGAGCTGGATCAGATCCTCAGCCAAAGGTCCATCGGAGCTTTAGGCTATAGCTTGGCTTCTAATATTAACAACTACTTTTTCTAGCAAAACTTTGTTCGCAAAAGTTCGCTTGAATGTTGTGCGATTCAGTGCAAAAATTAACAGAAACACCATAAAATGTCTCAAATCAATTCGATATACCAATTTAATCGCAAAACAGCATGTGACCTTAATTACGCAACAGGTTTTTATTCGCTTTAAAGCTGTTGGATGGAAACACACTTTCACACTCAGCTTTATTCGCATGAGTTTTTTTTACCGAACTTCAGATAATTCGATTGACAAGTGGATGGAAACTTAGCTAGTGAGCGTATTGGCACTTTGATTTTGAGAGTTTCTGTCTTTATTTGTGACACACTGAGCTGCTCTCTCCTCTCTCTTTTCCTTTGTTTCCTTTTGTGTGCATCCTTGTCCCAGAAATGCTTGTTACTAACCTAGCTCTGGGGAGTTTACTCCTTATGTTTCTCCTTATGTTTCTTGTTTCTGTTCCCTGCTATGCCATGAACTACTACGACTACCATTGTAGTCACTCTTTCATTATCTTTACTGTGACTATTATCGCCACTGTTCATCACACCCCCAACCGGCCCCATCAGACACCACCTACCAAGAGCCTGGATCTCCTAAAAGGGAGTTTCTCCTCGCCACTGTCGCAACAGCCACCGCTAATGCTTTCTCTTGAGGGGGGGAATTACTGTAATTGTTGGGGCTTTGTAAATTATAGAGTGCGGTCTAGACCTACTCTATCTGTAAAGTGTCTTTGAGATAACTCTTGTTATGATTTGATACTACGAATAAAATTGAATTGAAAATTGAATTGATAACAGCTGACAGCAGAGTGACGTTTTCACAGCGCTGCGCCGGCTCCAAGAAAGTGAAGAAACAACCGAACCAAAGCAAAAGCTCTCCCACAACCCTACACCGTGTGGCGCTGCAGGTGGAGACGGTTAAAAGATGCATTCAGCTCCGCGTTCAGTGTCTCTAAAGCGTTAGAGGTGCAAATAGGGAAGTTAATAATAAACCGTTTCACCGTTAAAGGGGGAACTATGCAGGTTTTTTTAGCTTAATCTACCTTAACTGAACAACTTCGGAGTCACTGGAATGGTTATATCACTATTTTTGGGATTGAATGGTGGTCGTTTTGCTCCCCCCCCCCCTAACTGCCGGGGAGCGGAAAAACCACCCTTGCAACTTTGGGCCAGCGAGTATGGCGTGATATCGGGTCTCACCGTGTAACTAATTGCTTCACGGGACTGCTGTAGTGGAAGTTTCCTTTGCAGCAGGGGGAAGAGTTTTCAAAGTTTAGTATAATGAAACAAATAAGACAGAGAGTAGAACCAAGTTGGGTTTTTTGTATTTTATTAAAGATATATTTGCAAATATAGGAGCAACATGATTTCACAAAAGGCCGCAGCCCAGTGTGGAGTCAGTTTCTCAAATGAGTGAACAAGAACACCAGGCTTATATGCATCTTCAGAGTGACAGCACACACACACTTGGATAATTATGACGCTACAATTTTGACAGGCAATCTGATACACATGAAGACAATCAGAGAAATACAAGAGACATCTCGGAGTCATCTCACCTCCTCCTCCCTGTATGACTTTCACCCCCCCGTTACATCTTTACTGGCATGGGAAAACTAGAGAGTTTTAGGGTGACCTTGTACCTTTATCGGTTCAGGCAAACAGTGCTCACATAATGTTCCAGACTGGATGTCTCACAAAGTTAGAATCAAAATCTACATGTGGGAAATGAGATAAACTCTTTCAGCATTTGTGAAAGAATTAAAGTAGAAATAAAACATAAAAATATAAGGAATTATGCTTAAATGTAATTTTTCCCATTACACTGCGCACACATACATTCTTCTTTTCGTGTTTCCAGCGCTGGGTTTCAGTGTAACGAAGACTTTTATTGGTCATGTTTTCCAGGACGCCTTGTTCAACTCTCTGCTGGACGACCCCTACCTGAGCCTGCAGCTCACGGGCAAATCCACCCAGCAGGTAACCGAGAGCACCGTGTCATCGTAAACTGTGAATAACCGGCGGCTGAAGGGAGCGCGATGATGTCACCCGATGATGTCATCACTGTAAAGCCAGGAGGTTGTGTTTACAGTACGAGGGACGAAAATATCTGTTCCATCGTCTCGACACTGCCAGACCTTCCTCCACAGCGCTGCGGAGGAGGGTCTGGCTAGTCCACACTGCATTCCTGGATGGGAGAAAAACGTGCTCTCTGTGTGTGTGTGTGTGTGGGTGTGTGAGTGTGTGTGTGTGGGTGTGTGAGTGTGTGTGTGTGTGTGCGTGTGCGCGCTTGTTTAACTATATTCATGAGGTCCAAAAACCGGGAGTCCAGTATACTTGTGGGGTCCGGACAGCTTTGTGGGGCCAAAATGCCGAACCCCACAAGTTTAAAGGGCTGTTTGAGGGTTAGACATTTAGTTGTGATGGTTAAGGTAAGGGTTAAGGTTAGACATTTAGTGGTGATGGTTAAGGTTAGGGTAAGGGTTAAGGTTAGACATTTAGTGGTGATGGTTAAGGTTAGGGTAAGGGTTAAGGTTAGGCATTTAGTTGTGATGGTTAAGGTGAGGGTAAAGGTTAAGGTTAGGCATTTAGTTGTGATGGTTAAGGTTAGGGTAAGGGGCTAGGGAATGCATTATGTCAATGATGGGTCCCCACAAAGATAGTGAAACGCACTTTTTCATGTTTTTTTGTCTGTCTTTTATTTCCTGAAAAAGCAGCTGTGTATAATTCATGTGCATGAGTTTGAATAATGTCCTCTTGTGCTCCAGTTCAGCGCCGAGCACCAGGGCGACTGTCTGTCTCTGAACCACGGCGCTCTGAGCTGCGGCGGCTCCGATAACAACCAGTACCCCTCCGACAGCGGGGGCCACCTGGACCTGCAGGACCCCAGGGACCAGCAGCTCCTCAACCACCAGAACCAGAACTACGGCGGCGGGGACGCACGGCACAACGTGCCCAACATCATCCTCACGGGTGGGTGTGTCGCCTAAGCTGCACGATATGACAAAAATAGGCGCAGCGCTAAGCCCAATGCAAGTGTCTTCGCTAGTTTAAGACCGACGCAGTTGTCAGTTTACCATCCAGCGCCCGCATCGTTTAAATAGCAAATACACCTGCACCCATCTGTGCTGGTCTTACAGGGAGGTGTGTTCAGGTGCATTCTGGGCGTGCTGGTCTTACAGGGAGGTGTGTTCAGGTGCATTCTGGGCTTTTGCATTGACGGACAAACGAACAGCGGAGTAGTAACGCTACGAGGCAGAGAGACAGCCGCTAAACGAGTCAAATTAACTTAACTTAAACATAATTAACTGCTGCTGGGTCTAACGTTAGCGTTCCTCTGACAAAGATCTTATGCTGATTTAAAAAGTCTTGACATTGTTCTGTAGTTTTCTTTGTCCTGGAACAACCTCCCAGAAAACTGCAGCTCGGCAGCAACTCTCAGTTCTTTTAAATCAAAGCTAAAGACCTTTCTTTTTGATGTTGCCTTTCTTTAAATAACATTAATTTGTTATACTGAAGTTGCATCGATGACACTGTATAACACACTCGATAACTGCTCTTTAATGTAACTTTTATTCGCGTATTTTATCTCTCAGTTCTTTAAATTCTTACACTGCACTCTCAATTTTATTCTTGTCTTTTAATGTTTTTCAATTAGTTTTTAATCGTTTTCCAACTGCTCTTTAATGTTTTATGTGAAGCACTTTGAATTGCCCTGTTGCTGAAATGTGCTCAACAAGTAAAAGCTGCCTTGCCTTGCCTTCCATGTTTGATTGTCTAGAAAAGTCTAACCTGTTGGCCCTCTCGCTCCCTCCTTCCAGGGGACTCCCCTCCGGGTCTGTCTAAAGAGATCGCCAGCGCTCTGTCCCACGTGCCCGGCTTCGAGATGGACCCTTTCTCCCTGGACGACCCGCTGCGCATGGACCCGCTGGCTCTGGACATGCTGGACGGTGACCTGATGCTGGCTGACCCGGCTGTGGAGGACTCTTTCCGATCCGACCGGCTGAAGTGACCACCTCCCCTCCCTCCCTCCCTCCCGTCCCTCCCTCCCTCCTCTCCCCTCCACCCTGCACTGCCGGCTCAGCTCGGTGGGGATCAGCCAAGGAGACGGACGCCCTTCAGCGCCACTTCACCGCACACTCACCACTCCCACCCCCCACACACACACACACACACACACACACCCCGAGCAGACGTCTGCAGAATAGAGGTCCGAACGTCACTCGGGGAAACGTCCGAGAGCTCTTTTTTTTGTTAAAGCAGCACTAAAGAACTTCTCCTCTTTTTGTCCCCCCTACAGGTTGGAAGTGGAATTGTCTTACGTCTCATTCGAGCTACAGATCTGCTACCTCACATGTGTCAAACTCGAGGCCCGCGGGGCCAAATCCGGCCCCTCGCGAGTTTGTGATTCGGCCCGCGTATCTAATTTAGGTTCACGATAGATTTTTGGCCCGCCTAGTTGTGCGTAGAAACCAAAAAGACGGGGAAACTCTTTTCAAACTCTTAATTATGCGACACTGAAAAGCAGAATTTGGCAGATTTTCAGAGACTCAGGAATCCCCACAGAAGTGGAGAGTTTTCATATTTAGGCTGGGAAACAGGTTGCTGTAAAAAAAAATGTAATCATTGTTTTTGCTTGATTTGCAGAAACTCTCTGATGGCTAGGAACTTTCTTTCTTTAGAGCTTTATGTCGACATAGCTGTCAGTGAGAAAGCTATATGAGACATGCAGTAATACAGTCAAATATGTTTGACTTGGATTAAATAAAAGCATGTCAAAGCATATCAAACTCTACGCGTACAGGGGTGGTGATGGCACGGTGGAAATTACACATGCCTTTGGTGCGGGAGACCCGGGTTCGATTCCCACTGCGATACATCAACCAATGTGTCCCTGAGCAAGAAACCCCTAGTTGCTGCAGAGGCGTGCGACCTCTGACATGTATAGCAAATGTAAGTCGCTTTGGATAAAAGCGTCAGCTAAATGACATGTAATGTAAAGTACGTGTCTGGCCCCTGATGTGATTCTTATTTCCTTAGTGAAGTTGAGTTTGACACCCCTGTTGCTACCTGATCTGGCAAACTTGCACCAAAATAATGTACCTTAAAACATACCTGCCAAACATTTTACAGCTATATTTTGATTTCTTTGCGGGAACACCACCTTCACCTGCCTTCTTTATCGGCTCGCTTTCGGGTCTGAACTTTCCGCGAAGATTGCGCAGAGATCAACTGGGCACCTGGGTTCTAGGTTGCCAGGTTGAGGGTTCTAGGTTACCAGGTTGAGGGTTCTAGGTTACCAGGTTGAGGGTTCTAGGTTACCAGGTTGAGGGTTATAGGTTGCCAGGTTGAGGGTTCTAGGTTGCCAGGTTGAGGGTTATAGGTTGCCAGGTTGAGGGTTATAGGTTGCCAGGTTGAGGGTTATAGGTTGCCAGGTTGAGGGTTATAGGTTGCCAGGTTGAGGGTTATAGGTTGCCAGGTTGAGGGTTCTAGGTTACCAGGTTGAGGGTTATAGGTTGCCAGGTTGAGGTGACAAACTGGTTGAAAATTGTATATGGTGGATTGTGTGAATAGGATGCGTTTCATACAAGATCTGGCAACTGGTCAACATCAGACAAACATATTGGTCTGATTATTTATAAAGGAGTTTGGGCCATGATGCAAATTACGGGAGTTTCCCGGGAGAAATATCAAACCGGGAGGGGTCCGGGAGATAGGGCTAAAAAAAACAGCAGTGTTGGCAGCTACGCCTTAAAATAATGTTTCCTAAATGGTTCAGTGGTCCATCAACTCGTAACAGGGTGAACGGCACTTCTGCCTTCGCTTTGCGGCCCTCTATCGGCTATAACCGCACTATTCAAGTTTACCCAGATCGGGTAGCGGATCTGTAGTTCCAATGAGACATAATGAGACATAATGAGACATAATGAGACCTAATGAGACCTAATGAGACATAATGAGACTTAATGAGACACAATGAGACACAATGAGACACAATGAGACACAATGAGACACAATAAGACCTAATGAGACACAATAAGACACAATGAGACACAATAAGACCTAATGAGACACAATGAGACACAATGAGACACAATGAGACACAATGAGACCCAATGAGACCCAATGAGACACAATGAGACCTAATGAGACACAATGAGACCTAATGAGACCCAATGAGACATAATGAGACCTAATGAGACACAATGAGACTTAATGAGACATCACGACAGCGGTAACAGACAATTCCACTTCCAACCTGTAGGGGGACCGAAGAGGGAAAAGTTCTCTAGCGTTGCTTTAGTTAAAGGTGCGCTATGAGTTCCTGCATGACGTCACTTCTGTTGACGTTCCAAGTAAATGCCAAACACAAACAGAGCAAGCTCGCCCCATGTTTCCGTAACGGTCATGACTGACCCCCCCACCCCCTCTCCATCTCCCCCAACCATCTTGTCTGTGATTGGCTGGAACGTGGCTTGTTGTATTTCGGTGCACAGCCTGCGCCCCCTGGCGTTTGTTTGACGTTTACGACCCCTGTGTCGTCTCTCTCGAGACCGGACTTTTTTCACGGTGTGTTCAGGGAACCAGGCAACTAGCGGATCACAGAGAGACGCCTACGATTTTGATCCAAAAAAAAGTAAATAGCGCTGAAACCATCTAGGAACTCATAGCGCACCTTTTTAAAGTCTCTGAGATAGGAGATATCTGTCCGACATCAAAAGGGGAGAGTTTTTTTGTTTTATTTAATCCGTCGAAGGCACTTAACTCTCTCGCGATGCTTGAAGTCAAAACATTTTTTTTTTTTAGGCATTAGCTTGTACGAGTCCTATCTGCATGTTAATGGAAAAAAAAGCACTTGCGTAAAATGTAAAACGCGCTGGACTAAAGCCGCTCGCGTGACGTCAGCTTTATGCAAAATAAAATAAAATAAAATAAAAAAAGAAGCCCCACATGTCTGTAAAAACCAGCAGACGCTTGGAAGATCTTGAAAAGATATGTTATGCATCCCCCGATACACGCGTGGAGCCTCGCCACCCTGCGCCCGAGCGTTGTGACTGTGTGGGACCGGCTCGGATCGTTCTTAACACCCAAACTCACCGGACCGAAGCCGCCGACGCTCTGAGGCCTCCTGCACACTTGGCTGCGTGGCGTGTCCGTTCGTATTTCGGCTCCCCTTGTTAAACAGGTTAGAGCTTGCAGACGGCGTGCGAGACACGCACTTCTCGGGCGCCGAAAACGCAGCGTGCGTGCTAGAAGTAGGACTGACGCGTGTTGGAAGCGTTTCCAGGCAAAATAGAACAGGAAAATATGTTTATATGTCGTTTAGACACAAATACATTTTAATAAATGACATGTTGATGTCTGAAAGTCTCAAGGTTTTGACATAAATGCAGATATATAAATGTAATTTAAAATATATATATATGCACCTGATATATGCACCAGATATATAAATGTAATTTAAAAAAAAAAAAAATATATATATATATATATATATATATTGCTCCTGTCAGTACAGGCAGATATATAAATGTAATTTAAAAATATATATATATATTGCTCCTGTCAATACAGAACAAAATATTCTGGAGCCTATTTTTTTTTTCAAAATAAAGCTGAAGAACGTGCTGTTATTTCATTTTATCAATGGGAAATATCCATGTGTCCAGACGAGGCTAGCAGCAGCAACAGCGGCGGCGGCGCCGCGTCAGACGCGTTTCTGGTGTGCAGAGACGTAGAAAACGCCACGCCACGCCACGGTCACGCCACGCCACGCTCACGCCACGCAGGCGGTGTGCAGGATGCCTTAATGTTCGGCTTTCTCAGCCACTTTGACAGGAAGTCAGCCATCACTTAAGAGGTCTATACACACATACATATATATATATATATTTTTTTTAAATGCTCCGACAGTAAAAGATGTCAACGTAACGTAACAGTGCCTGGAAGAGGCTGCGAGCTTCTCCTCAGACCAAAAAAACGCTCAAAAGAAATTACAGTTTGTTAAAGAAAAGCAGGTTTAAATGTTTGGGGGGACGAGCGCCCCTCTCAGGAGTGCGTACAGCGCTTAAACCGCCCCCCCCCCCCCCCCCCCCCCCTCCCTCCCCCTCTCAGGCTTCAGCTTTACTGCTCTTTCAGGTCAAGTTCTTAAAGGTGGATGTTGATATTTTAATCTATTTTAAACCCCCACCCCCCCCCCAAAGTGCCAAAAGCCGTATAACTTGTGCGTACAAGTGGACTATCTAAGGCTGCAACTAAGGATTAGTTGTATTATCCGTTCATGTTTAACCCTCATGTTGTCCTCCCGCCCACTACGCAACTTTTGGTTTTTCTCGGTCCAAATGAAAAAATACTTTTACTGCCGCTTTTGTTACTTTTTTTTGTCATTTTTGTTACTTTTTCGTCGTTTTGGTCACTTTTTTTCATCATTTTTGTTACTTTTTTGTTGTTTTTGTCACTTTTGTTGTTGTTTTTGTCACTTTTTTGTAGTTTTTGTCACTTTTTTGTTGTTTTTGTCACTTTTGTTGTTGTTTTTGTCACTTTTGTGTCGTTTTTGTCACTTTTGTTGTTTTTGTCACTTTGTTTGTCGTTTTTGTCACTTTGTTTGTCGTTTTTGTCACTTTTTTTGTTGTTTTTGTCACTTTTTTGTCGTTTTTGTCACTTTTTTGTTGTTTTTGTCACTTTTTTTGTCGTTTTTGTCACTTTTGTTGTTTTTGTCGCTTTTTTCATCATTTTTGTTACTTTTTTAATCGTTTTTGTAACTTTTTTGTCATTTTGTAACTTTTTTTTAAATTTACTTTTTTTTTTGCCTTTTACACAATATTTTTGTCCCTTTTCTACTGCGCTTTTTTTTGACGTTTTGTTGGGGTTTTTTCCACGTTTTTAAGCTTTTTTCCCACGTTTTTGTCACTTTTTTCAACGTTCTTTTATCAGTTTTTTTTTTTTTTCTTCAAATGTCTATAAAATTGAATAAAACTCCCAAATTCAAAGAAAGTAGTGAACTGATCTTTTATTTGACTTTTTAAACCGCGTCGTACGGAACCATCCACGTTATTTTTTTTTGGACATTTTGTTTGACGGAAACCCAAATTTCTGATACGGAAACTTTTTGAAAATGGGTCAGATTTGACCCGAGGACAACAGGAGAGTTAAGTTAGTCCGTGAACTAAACGAAATACCCTTTTTTGTCTGTAAACTTTACACAATAACAACAACAACAACAACAACTCAAATGCACTTGTTTTCTTTTGGCGGGATTGTCCTTTAACCCCTGCTGCTGTGATTGACAGCTCTTAGCCCCTCCCCCCCTCTTTCTCTTTACCTGCACTCGCTGCACCTGTGTTTCAGGTGCATAGCAACATCATTTTAAGTAACAAAAGGTAAAATATTAATTATTATTCTGACTATAAAGACTCTTTTTTTTATGTTTTAATCCAAAGTTGTCTAAGTCTGTATGTATATAATTTCTCAGATATCTTTTTAAAACATTTTTTTAATAAATACAGTATATTTAAAAACAGCTTGTAGAAGACGTTTTGACGCCTGATGTCAGTTTTTTGAACAACAGCTTGTGAAACGAATGAAATTAGCTGCATGTGTGTTTGTGTGAGCAGCTCCAGTAAAAACATGTTGTCTGGTCCCCCCCACACACACACACACACATACACACACACACACACACACACACACACACACACACACACACACGCACACTATTTGGAAATACTGTTATCAAAACCAGCTCCAGTTCTTTGTTTCTGAGCCTGTACAGGATTTTTGTGGTCTGCACCTTCTTTTAAAGGGTAACTTTTCAACTTTTATTTTTCAACCTGGACCCTATTTTCTCATCATTTTGTGTCTAAGTGACTGATGGGAACAACAATCTTTGAATTTAGTATTCAGTATTAAGCCAGACCGCGCAGTCTGAAGCAGCGAAACAAGCTACGATGTGGGTTATTAGGGCATCGTCAGTCGAGCGTCCACAAAAGTTCAGTTTTGGCGTCGCGACAGACTCTGATTATTATTCTAAGTGTCTGACAACATTATGGAAAGGATCCTTACAGAGATAGAGCTTTTAGTTAAAGAGTAAGATCCTTTTAGTTTAACATGAAACAGCCCCGAAATCACCATCACCAAACTCCACCAGACTCCATGTAAATAATCAGGACTTTTATCATCGTAAAAATCACTTCATTCAAAGTGGACGGAAACTAAATAAAATACCAAAAGCCGTCTTGGTTCATCTTTCCACTGTTCCAACAATCGCCACTCTGGTTTGGTTGAAATAAACCCTTAATTCACCCATTTACATGTGGAAATATGCTGGCTCTATACACGCTAAAGGTCCTGATTATTTACATGGAGTCTGGTGGAGATATGCTGGCTCTATACACACTAAAAGTCCTGATTATTTACATGGAGTCTGGTGGAGATATGCTGGCTCTATACACGCTAAAAGTCCTGATTATTTACATGGAGTCTGGTGGAGATATGCTGGCTCTATACACGCTAAAAGTCCTGATTATTTACATGCAGTCTGGTGTAGTTTGGTGATGGTGATTTTGGGGCTGTTTCATGTTAAACTAAAAGGATCTTACTCTTTAACTAAAAGCTCTATCTCTGTAGGGATCCTTTCCATAATATCAGACACTTAGAATAATAATCTGAGTCTGTCAGCGGCAACAAACAGAACTTTTAGTGGACGCTGACTGATGTTGAACATCTGTCCTGTAGGGTTACATTACAGCCCGGTTTACAGCTGCCAGTTACAGCGATCTCGCTCAACACTGGACCAGTTTCAAAGATGTTTGTTCACATCAGTCACTGAGACACCAATGCATTAGGGGAAATAGGGTCCTGGTTTACTAATGTCAATTTTGAGATTGTGAAAATTAGATTTTTTTTCTATATCATATAAATGTAAAGTTTTCTACCTTTGGGGCTGTGTGAGTGAAAATCTGAGTAGTTTCTATTTCTTCTGTGTGTTTTCCAAAGTGGGGGCAGGACCCCCGTTTGGGGCCGCTGGATAGAAAAGCATATAAAATGTGAAGATTAGGTTTACTTTTTAACCTTTTGTGTTGTCCTCGGCTCAAAATTGACCAGTTTTTAAAGTTTTTTTATATCAGAAATATGGGTTTCTTACAACCAAAATGCCCAAAAGTAACATGGATGCAGGTATGTTCTTCGCAGGTAAAATGAATGATTACTTCCATTGAAATTTTGGTGTTTTGTTCAAATTTATAGCCTTATTTTTTTTTTTAAATGGCTTTCAAACTCTCTCCTAACTAAACTTTGACATCAACCAGTCTGATTCTCTCAACATGCTCAGACCTTAACTATTAGTCCAAATAATTCATCATTTCTGCTTTTTTTGACCCCAAAAATGAGGTATAATGTCGTTTAAATTAGGTTTATTGATCACGAGGGTTGTTAAGTATGCATACGTTAAGCAGAAACTTTTTGAAAACGGGTCAGCTTTGACCCCCGAGGGTTAAGCCTCTTGTGGTTCAGTGTTGGGCTGCAACTAACTATTACTTGGATTATTTTCTGGATGAATGGATCAGTTGTTTTGGTCTCTAAAATGTCAGAAAATGGCGAAAAATGTGGATCCGTGTTTCCCCTAAAAAGCCCCAAGAAGACGTCCTCAAATGTCTCGTTTTGTCCCCAACTCAAAGATGTTTAGTTTCCTGTCCCAGAGGAGAGAAGACACTAGAACAATATTCACATTTAACACAGCTGACATCAGAGAAGTTTACTTTTATTTCTATAATAGCTGCTGATTAACTTAATAGTCGAGGACTAATGGATTGACCTTTGCAGCTGTACTTCAGTGTCTTCGGTGTCTGTGCTGCTCTGTTGGACTCCTCGCAGCTAGAAGAAGAGGTTTGAACCCTCCACAGGTTGTAGTGGAGGTGAGGTGTGAGAGGAGCGCTTGTTTCAGGGGTTTTTAGGGGGGGGTGGGAGGAGGTCTGTGTTTTAGTTGGAGCAGAGATGGTTGCTGTCGGTGCCGGCTGCCGACCAGATTAAACTGATGCTTCAGATCTTATAACGTTAAAAGTTAGTCTGTTTAGTTGTGTGGCCTGTGAGTCCCAACTATTCGCTTTTAAACTTCAGGATGGACTTAAAGGAAGTCGCTCTGTGGCGCCGCGTTGCATGTTGTGTTGAACGTGATTTCTTGCAGTGAAAGTTGACAGAACTCATGCAGATGAGTGCACCTTCAGTGGCTTCGCGTGTAGTTTCAGACTGAACGCTGAAACCAGTTGTTGTCTGTGTCCGTGTGAACGTTTAAATAGAGAGATCAGCAACCTGAGAGACAAAAACATTTTAATTTCAGGTTTTTTTTAACTTAAAATTAGCTCTCAGTCATTTTTTATAACAACAGGCATCACTGAAAAGGTAAAAAAAAAAGTCGTCTCGAAACAAAATGTCTAGAAATTACTGTGTGTCTGTCTGACTGCGTTCTGTGTGTGTGTGTGTGTGTGTGTGTGTGTGTGTGTGTGTGTGTGTGTGTGTGTGTGTGTGTGTGTCTGTCTGACTGTGTCTGTCTGACTGGCGTGTCTGTGTGTGTGTGTGTGTGTGTGTGTCTGTGTGACTGTGTGTGTCGGTCTGTCTGACTCGCGTGTCTGTGTGTGTGTGTCTGTCTGTGTTGTGTGTGTGTGTGTGTGTGTGTGTCTGTCTGACTGCGTGTCTGTGTGTGTGTGTTCGTCTGTGTGTGTGTGTGTGTGTGTGTGTGTGTCTGTCTGACTGTGTTTGTGTCTGTGTGTGTGTTTGTGTGTCTGTCTGTGTGTGTGTTTGTGTGTCTGTGTCTGTCTGTGTGTGTGTTTGT
>NC_053118.1:36715165-36720165 GCF_010015445.1 Perca fluviatilis
CTATGTACATGTTGGTCATCCTTGAGCAGACATACGTTTGTGTGCTCACGGTCGTCCCAGTGTCATGAAAGTTTGTTCACTGTGTAAATAAAGCTGCATTTGATTTTGTACTCTTCGATTGGGTCCGTCATCTTGTGGGGTCTCCCAACATCATTTCCAACAACATCATCACCCGATATCACTTACCTTCAGCAGAACCGCTTCTTCTTTGATTTTGGCGCAAGCAAAGGTGTCAACTACTCCTCCCCAAAGTCCATTTCTTTGCCTGACTCGATTCAATGGTAAGCCGGAGAGTGCAGGAAGGGGGGTGCTGAAGGTGCTGCAGCACCCCTGCTGGCAGGAGCTGGATGCAAAATTACGACTCCCACTATGGCCACGCCAAGACCCGCCCTCAAGCAGCTTCGATTGATTGGGGTTAGGCATTTCACCTCCAGTGGTTAAAGTGATGGTTCGGAGTAATTTACCCCTGAGGTCCCTTTGCACCATGACCTCGAAGCCAAACACCCCCAGAAGCTTTTTTCATCTGGGTCGAACATTGGGAGAGTTAGCTAGAGTATGCGTTAGCTGCTGGATAGCTTAGCGCAGGGGGCTAACGGACCACGTTGTATCTCTTAAATGACCCCACTAATAATGCCTGAAATGATACCAAAGGTCTACATTAGTATATATAGGTTATGCTCTCATAAAACGATGGATTGGAAAGTTTGTAAGTACACCAGAAGTTTATGTAAATAACACTTGCTTTCTGGCTTCTGCTCTCTGCTGTTGTTGTTGGGGGGGGTTTGGCTCGAGGTCATGGTGCAAAGGACCCTAGGGTAAATTACTGGAACCATCACTTTAAAGGTCAGGATAGCTGATTGGTCAGGGGACAGGACCTGAACAAATGGGGTATCGCATTACCTTCGCGTTAGCATGGACGACCTAGCCAATAAATGCTACTGAAGGCGGGTCTTGGCGTGGGAACATAGTGGGATTCATAATATCGCGAGCTGGATTTGATTTGATTTTTTTAATAATTACTAATTCGGCTGTCTGACATTATTTATATTTTTGTATATCAAATAATGAGGCAAATAGCAAACAAGGGTTATGGATAGGTTCGAAAATAGCCTACTAAAAATTAACTGCTATAGCTGCTATACAGGTCAAAGTGAAAGTGAGTCAAGTGACGCCACACGCATCCTCTCTGAGGTAAATGTCCCATGGTGCATTGCACTCATCTTGGACACTACTGGTGATATTTTCAGAGCCCCCAAACCCCAAAATTTGACGAGTGATAATCAAAATAGTACAAAATATGTAATTTTTTTTGCCGTAGCAACCAGGCAACCATTGGCTTAAATTCCAGTCTGGCAGTGCTGATGCGAACCGGGAGCCCAGGGAAGACAGCCTATTGGCTACATACACCAACATGATACATGTGATTCACGCTCAACACCACCACGCCACGTACCATGCGGAAAGTTAACGCAAAATGTCATTCTGAGAGTTCAAACACATTCTCAAACATTTTCAAACTCATTATTGGCATGTAATTAACATGAAGCGAGCAGGTTAATCCCCAGCTCTCTGTATGAGGCGAGAACCCATCACGTGACTTCGCTGAGAAGCGAGCAGGCTGAGGCTAGTCGACTGGAACGTTAGTTGTAGGAGAAGAACATGTCGCAGAAAAGGATACAAGATGTTTTCTTCCGGCATAGTGAATGTGCAACAGCCAGTGGCATTTAACTACAGCCGGAGGGGGGCTTTGAGCCAATAATTCGGTGCTATTGATATTAAAGTGCCCATATTATGAAAAATCACTTTTTCTGGTATTTGGGGTGTTCTTTTTGTGTCTCTGGTGCTTCCACACATACAGACTTTGAAAAAAATCCATCCATGGTGTTCTGGAGGAGATATGTTTCTGAATGTGTCCTGCTTTCAGTCTCCAGGTGAGCTGGTCAAAATCGGCTCGGACTGGACGTCACAGTCCGAAATGAGCTGGCTAACCGCAACCGCTAATGCTAACATGCTTACGTCGTTCTCAATAGCAAAAGCACTGCTACAACACATAACACAAGTTCACCATAATCTACAAAAGAACTACTTCCATGTGCCCTCATTTAGAAGTCTCCCAGCTGATCCTGATCCCTTGTAACTGACCAAAGTTGGAGAAACAGGCTCTCTTTTTACTGTCTCTAAGAGTTAGCTAAGCTGACATAATCTACATCTGAGCTACTGCGCGTATTGCGAGTGCAATCAAAGATAGTACAGAAGAAGAAAAGAAAAGAGGTCTCACTCTGTAGCTAAAACAGAAACCAGGTGAAAAGAGGATCTGCAGCAGTGAGAGAGAGCTGTGCAGTACAACAACAATATGGTGTTTTTTGAAAAATTAAACCATGTAAACTTATTCTGGTACAACCTTCAAAATACAGTTATGAACCTGAAAAATGAGCAGAATATGGGCTTTTAAATAACAATAGTCAGTCCCTCCAGAAAAATGTGATTATGCGATCGTGCATAATTCAACGCATAATCAGTCAAAGTCTGTAAGTAATGGAGGGCGCATTTTTTCAAATACTCGCGACTTTTGCCAGGATAAATTGTCAATTTCGCGCAAAAATGCGCGGCTTCTCATGATTTCATAATCCCGCATTTTCGCTAGCAGTAAAAGTCCCATAACATATCTTAGGGCAAGGCAGCTTCATTTCGTATAGTACATTTCAGCAACAGGGCAATTCAAAGTGTTTATCCATTGTCTTCCATCCATTATACCATGTGTCCCTGCTGCACCATATATTTATATGTCCAAGTTATATTTTCCTTTCAATACTACTCTAAGTACAAAACCTCAGGCTGTCCATGTATATTGCTTTATCCCTGGGAAACTGTATTCCAGGCTTTCACTACTGGGCTGTGTGGCTTTCCTGGCTCATTCAAATATTTCCTTCATCCTGTGTTTATGTCCATTCTTTCACTGTGGCAATTCTCTCCACTGCTGGTGTCTTCACCCACTCTCTGTCCTTCCTCCTCCTCTCTGTCCCTTCCTTTCCTTCCTCTCTCTCTGTGCACTTCCTTCCTTCTCTCCTCTGTGTGCCTCTGTCTTCTCTCTCCTTCTCTCTGTCTCTCCCTGTGATTCTTTTCCTTCTCTCCTCTGTATTACTCCTTCCTTTCCTTCTCTCCTCTGTGATTGCTTCCTTCTCTCCTCTTCCTTTTCCTTCTCTCTGTGATTGCCTCCTTCCTTTCCTTCTCTCCTCTGTATTACTCCTTCCTTTCCTTCTCTCCTCTGTATTACTCTTCCTTTCCTTCTCTCCTCTGTATTGCTCTTCCTTCTCTCCTCTGTATTACTCCTTCCTTTCCTTCTCTCTGTGTCCTCCTTCCTTCTCTCCTCTGTCCCCTTCCTTTCCTTCTCTCCTCCTCTGTCCCCCTTGCCTCTGTGTCCTCCTTTCCTTGTCCTCTGTCATCCCTCCTTCTCTCCTCTGTGCCCCAACTCTTCCTTC
Organism: Perca fluviatilis; assembly: GCF_010015445.1. NCBI lineage: Eukaryota > Metazoa > Chordata > Actinopteri > Perciformes > Percidae > Perca > Perca fluviatilis. The sequence continues at coordinate 36,718,645 of NC_053118.1, forward strand.
TCTCTCCTCTGTCCCCTTCCTATCCTTCTCCTGTGTGTCCTCCTTGCTTTCCTTCTCTCCTCTGTGCCCCTTTTCTTCCTTCTCCTCTGTATCCCCCTTCCTATCCTTCTCTCCTCTGTTTCCTCCCTTCCTTTCCTTCTCTCCTGTGTATCCTCCCTTCATTTCCTTCTCTCCTCTGTATCCCCCCTTCCTTTCCTTCTCTCCTCTGTATCCTCCCTTCCTTTCCTTGTCCTCTGTATCCTCCCTTCCTTTCCTTCTCTCCTGTGTATCCTCCCTTCCTTTCCTTCTCTCCTCTGTATCCTCCCTTCTTTTCCTTCTCTCCTCTGTATCCTCCCTTCCTTCTCTCCTCTGTATCCTCCCTTCCTTTTTGACGGGGTTCGGTTTCTGCCAAACCTTTAGAATTTTTTTCCACGGCGCCGTTGATTACCGGAAGGTGTTTGCGTAGGTGGAGCGTTCAACGCAGCAGGCTGCTGCAGAAGCAACTAACAAAAACATCTGGTGAGCAGAACAAGTTGTTGTTTGGCAGTACTTTCAGTCAAAAGAAGGCCATTCAAGTCCAGCTGCATGTTCAATCTGTTCAATGCTGATTGGTCTGGTGGTGGCGAGGACCCTAAACTATACACAACATGGCCGCTGTTACAACATCTGGTACGAAACATCCAAAAGAATACGAGTTGAGCACGAAGGAATCTCCAGACAGCAGCCAGAATGCAGCAACTTCATGTACGGCAAAGGAAGGACAGTCTCTGTTTACTTCATTCATGAGTTTACTGGGTTCATGGACTGAGGATGGGAGGAGGAGTCAGCACAATCTCAACCAGGGGGTTCAGGATTCAGACCAACCCCCCAAAAATCTGGATTCGGTGCATCCCTACTTTGGTCTGAACCGGGCTTCAGAGACACCGTTTAGCGTGATGCACGGGTTACCTGGGAGATGTATTTCTTCCATAGCGGCTCGTCTTCACTGATGTCGAACTCGTTCCAGCCGTGGTAGGCTCTCCTCCGGCTCACCTCGCCCTGGGTCAGACCCAGCTGCAGGTCCGCCTGGCAGCCGCATAAAATCAAAACAGCTTTTCAGTCACATACAGGGGGATTATCCTCGGTGTTCTGATACATAACAATCAGAGGTGGGGAAAAAAATGGATTCAAAATGGGTTTTTTTAACCATTTGTTTTGTCAAATTATTTTTTAAACCAATTTATTATTATTATTTTTTTTTTAAGAATTCAATTTACAGTCAGTTATCTCAGTTCGGCATGTGTTCATGTATGTCTAGCGCCTGTGTGTGTATCATGTGCGCTGTGTTTGTGTGTGCGTACCTGTATGCATGTGTGTGTCTGTGTGTGCAAATGCGTGCGTGTATGCGTGTTTGTGTGTGCGTACCTGTATGCATGTGTGTGTCTGTGTGTGCGCGCTCAACCTGTATGCGTGTTTGTGTGTGTGTCTGCATGCGCGCATGTCTGTGTGTGTGTGTGTGTGTGTGTGTGTGTGTTTATGTATGTGTTGTGTGTAATGCGAGTG
>NC_053118.1:36725165-36740165 GCF_010015445.1 Perca fluviatilis
TCACTTTTTTTTCTCTTTTTCATCAAACAGCAGTTTTTTCAAGTTCCCGCAATTTCATCGCATTAAAATTGCATAAATATCATTTACCGTATTTTCCGGACTATAAGTCGCACTTTTTTTTTTTCCTACTTTGGCTGGTCCTGCGACTTACAGTCAGGTGCGACTTATATATCAAAATATATATAATTTAACATGTTTTTAAAATGTTAATTCATACTGAAAACATCACCGTCTACAGCCGCGAGAGGGCGCTCTAGGCTTGGGACGACTAGAACGCTGCTCCTAAAGACAACTGAGAAAGAAAAGAGACAAACTCCAGGTAGTAAAATATGCAGCCCGAAAACGGTAATCGAGCAGCAGAAAGAAAGTTTGAAATCAGGGAGAAACTTGTGAGGGAGACTGGAGAAAAGGTGACTCTTACTGCAATGAAGAAATCAGAGAAAGCTAATCGGCTAATCGGCTAATCGCGGGCTGAGAGCGAGATGGCCAGAGCTGGAGGAACGAGTCGGGAGGGGCTCATCAACGATGCAGTTACATCTCCACGCCTTTTAATCCATCCATGCTCCACGCCCTGGTAGCTGGTTGTTCTGTGTGCTATTATATAGTTGAATAACTGTTAATGTGTTACGTTAACATACCGGACACCTACTGTATTCAGCCTGTTGTTCTGGGTGCTGTTGTGTAGTTGACAGATGAATTTATTTATTATAAATAAATGCGACTTATAGTCCGGTGCGACTTATATATGTTTTTTTCCCTCTTCATGACGCATTTTTTGACTGATGCGACTTATACTCCGGAGCGACTTATAGTCCGGAAAATACGGTAGCATATTCCATCGCATTTTTTAAGAAAACGTGCCGTATAATCAAGGATTTTTTACCGCAACAATCACAAAAAAAAACAAATCTTTCTGGAAGGACTGGTTCAGCGTTAAGGTAAAGTAAAGTAAAGTAAAAAAAAATGTATAAAAGTAACTGTGTGCACATCCCACCTTCTGGCAGGTGCAGGACAAATGAAAGTACTTAAAACGAAAATGATGTAATGTCCGCAACACTGCTTTAAACTCCCATATTTAAATATGGGAGTTTAAAGCAGTATCGATATTACATCATTCGCTTAAAGTAAAGTAAAACCCTGTGAAAAGTTTTGCTCGTACAAAGTCAATTTTTACTGGCCCCCAGTGTTGGGGAGTAACGATATACACGTACAGGCGTTAAGTATTCAGAATACTAATTATGAGTAACTGTATTCAGTTACAGTTATTAATACAGTTATAATAGTATTTAGAATACAGTTACATTGTTGAAATCAATGGATTACATGGCGATACTTCTCCGTTTCACGAGTTTATTCACTCTCTAAATAAATTAAGGCAACTCTATGCATTTCCCAGAAGCCCCCCCGATATGAAAACGAAAACAATGCGCCATTTGCGTGATCAGTCACAATGGAGTCGGAACCGGCACGACAGAGCCAGGGCAGGAATGTGTTTCCATCTTGGAAATTCAAACAGCATTTCACATTAAAGAAAGAACAGGGAGAACGAAATATAACAAGGTGCAGTGCAACCTCTTCAGCGTCCAAATTACTCCACCTCCAAGCTGAAGAAGCCTCTTAAAGTAAGTTATTTTTTTAATTAGCCAGGGGTAGTCGTCTGCTGTAGTTTTACTGGTCACCTTGCTACGTTATAGCTGTATCAGGTAGCTACCTGCTTAGTTGAACGTGCAACTTTACATTCTCCTATGTGCTGATTTATGGAGGAAATATTTATTCATAATTCAAATTGAAAGTCCAAAGAGAAATTGAAAGTCCAAAAGAGAAAACAAAGCGAGATGAAATTAAAAATATAATTTTTTTTGTCATTTGGCTTTGGCTTTTGAATTTAATATTTCATAAAGGTGCCTCTGCACCCCTTTCGTTTCAGACCCTCCCACCAGCCTTTGGGCCACGCCTCCTCATTTACATTGACGTGTGTCAAGTCCAAATGAAAAGCCAATGTTAAATGGAAATTCAAAAGCCAAATATTAAATGAAAATTAAAAGCCAATGTGAAATTGAAATTCAAAAGCCAAATATTAAATGAAAATTAAAAGCCAATGTTGAATTGAAATTCAAAAGCCAAATATTAAATGAAAATTAAAAGCCAATGTTAAATTGAAATTAAAAAGCCAAATATTAAATGAAAATTAAAAGCCAATGATAAATTGAAATTCAAAAGCCAAATATTAAATTCAAAAGCCAAAGCCAAATTAAAAAAATAATAATATTTTTAATTTCATCTTGCTTTGTTTTCTCTTTGGACTTTCAATTTCTCTTTGGACTTTCAATTTGAATTATGAATAAATATTTCCTCCATACTGATTTACTAGCCCCAGAGCCACATAAAGACTGACTAGCCCCATTTGACATGCTAGCTAACGTTAGCTAAAAATAGCTCGTGGCAGCTTAGACTGCGGTTAGATTATCGGCTTGTTCAGGTACACATTCAGCCAGTTGGAAGGGAAGAACACACCAGAGTAGGCCTGTTTAGTAAGCTGTATGTGATGGCCGCTTTCCTACACTTATAAAATGCAATTCAATGTGCAAGTAATCCAAGTATTCAGAAGACTTTACTCAGATTGAGTAACAGAACGAAATAAGTTACAAATTACATTTTTGACCATGTATTCTGTAACTGAATACGTTTTGAAAGTATCCTTCCCAACACTTGTTGGCTCCTATACAAATAGTTTTTTTTTCAGAAAAAAAAATAATGTCTGTCTGTCTTTTTTTTTTTTTTTTTTTCTCTCTCTCTCTCTCTCTCTCTTTTTTTAGAAGTATTGTACTGGTGTACTTTACAAACATTAAGTCATTGACTTTGTTAAATGTTAAGACTGAAAAGAAAACGTCTAATTTCCAGCCAAATACACCTCCATTTGTTGGTTTTTATTCTTTTATTTTGGCTTTGATCTTTCCTCGATAAAAACAGGGTTTTCGTGTAAACGAGAGGCCAAACCGCAGGAAAATATCTGCGTCTTGCCTTCGTGTAAACGGGGCCTGCGTTCAGAAGATTGTGGCGTCTGGCTACTTTCCCGTGCAGAAGCTCGAGTGAAGATAATGACCTCTTCTGAAGAGTCCATCATGTTTTTATTAAATCCTCTGTTTCCTCCTTGGCCACTACTGGGGGGGGCTTGTGATAGGCTTGTATCATGTGGACATGCTGACAGTTTTATTGTCATTTTTTTATCTTCCTGGCGCTCCTCCCAAAACAAAAACAAACAGAACAAAGCCCCTTCTCACATTATCGGCTCATTTTTCATGCGTCTATGAAGAGCTTTTGAAAAACACTTGGCAGTTAAGTGTACGTCATCGCTATCAAAGTTCAACTTCTTCTTAGAAAGAACAACAGGGTGGGTCTTGGGAAAGGTCCACGCGACCGAAACCACGCCGAAAAACACGTCAATGGCGAGGTGAATGGCGCGTACGGGAACTTTTCTTTGGAAATAGATCGTCTCCTTTCGTGGTTTTCCTCCTAAAGAAGTGGCGCGCGTGTTGCTGTCTACTCACCTATGGCAAACGTAGAATCACGTTCCCCTTGTTGATGTTTTTGGATCGTTTTATTATCAAGGTGTGCGATTTGTTAAATAGAAAAATTAAAAATAAATTTAAAAAAAACAGAGCGGGGATGTTTTTTTGATCATGCACAGCTGAACAAAACATGCAAGAATTACATCCCTCCTCCTAATAGCACGGATCTAGAGCCACTGGGCCAGGCATATGCCAAAATACATCAATATAAAACTTCAATATTCAAATGGACAGTATCAAAATGAAATCGCACAATGTGGTGCCTAGCGCTGCTCCCTCTTAGTGGATTAGTCGACTAATCGGTCGTTTTGGTCTTAGTCAACTTAGATTTCTTTAGTCGATTGGTCATGTCTGATGCTGTTTTCATGCTGAATGACTTATTTCCTAGAAACGTACAAGCTAATCTCTGGTAGGGCTGTAAAAAAAAAAAGAATCGATTTGATTTAAAAATCGAGTTGGTAGGTCAAATCGATTCATATTTTCAAAAAAAAATTTTTTTTTTATCCAAATACAGTATAAATAATTTGGATGTTTAACAATCTTTGTTGCACACTGCACAGTGACTTTTCACTTAGAGAAAGGGTTTGCCTTTTTCAATTTTGTTTATGTTGATGCACTTTAATTAAATACAATAAATATATATTTTTAAAATATATTTACAGTTCGCAGTTATTTTGTTTTAAATGGAAGAGGGGGGGGGGATCGAATCGTAAATCGAGTTTTTTATAAAAAAATCACACATTTTTTTTAGGGAAACAAATCGCCCAGCTCTAATCTCTGGTAAACACAAGAATTAAAGTGGTGCTTTTAGCGCGACCCTTTGCGGAGAAAGTCAGATTCACAGATCTGTCGATTAAATCAACTGATCGATCAGTCGATACGATTGAACGAGTGTTAGTCGACCTGAGAATTTATTTAAAAATCGAGCACACAGCCCTAGCGGTGTCAACTTAAAACAGCGCTTTCAAGCCAGGGTGCAGAGTTCAATGCCCGGTAAAAAACAAAAAAGGCTTTCACCCAGGAAAAACACCTGTGTTTTAACCCTAACCTAACCCTAACCACCATCTTTTTCCAAAAACGAAAAGGCCCAGAGTAGGGGGAATGAAAGGGGGAAACGTAGCAGAAGATATTCCTTTTTAAACCAAAACATAGGAATGTACGGTAAACGTAGCCTAAAATGGTCAGTGGGGAAGAATTAAAGAGCAAAGCTTGTATTTTCCCTCCTAACAACCTTAACGTCTAACTGTTTACCTGCTGGAGCAGTGTGATATTACAAGCAGCGTATCCCTGACCTGTGGCTAACAGCTCCAGGTATTTCTCGTCTACTTTCAATATTTTCTCTCACAGACAGAGTGCGAAGAAGAGAAAACCTGCAACCAAATGCTCGGTGGTTTATTATAGGGGTTGGACTTTGGGAGAAGGTAATCGTACACCCAGCAGCCAATACGTGATGAATAAACAAACTGAATGGAAATTCAGCAAAAGGAAAGAAAGAGTTCAGTAGTGACAGCCATGACAGACGAGCAGCTGGTTAATAATGTAATAACCTGAGCGAGAGGTGAGTCCTCTAAAAAGGAGCCTTTGCACACACACCACCCACCCACACACACACACACAACTCACAAAAATACACAGACACACACACACACCACTCACAAAAATACACAGAGACACACACACAACACCCACACACACACACCACTCACAGAAATACACAGACACACACACACAAAAAGACACAAACACATACAGACACACACAAAAAGACACAAACACACAAGACACACAGAGACACACACACACAGATCCACACACACAAAGACACAGAGACACACACACACACAAAAAGACACAAACACACAAGACACAAAGACACACACACACACACACAAAAAGCCACAGAGACACACACATACAGACACACACACACACACAAAAAGCCACAGAGACACACACATACAGACACACACAAAAAGACACACAGACACACACACACAAAAAGCCACAGACACAAACAGACACACACAAAAAGCCACAGACACAAACAGACACACACAAAAGCCACAGACACAAACAGACACACACAAAAAGCCACAGAGACACACACACACAAAAAGACACACACACACACACACAACACACACAAAAAGACACACCCACACACACACAGAGACACACACCCCCCGCCCACACACACACACCTTGTTTTGTCCACAAAGATCTTCAGTTTACTGTCACAGAGAGAAGAAACTAGAACAATATTCACATTTAACAAGCTGACATCAGCGAAGTTTGACTTTTTTTAAACATAAAAAAAGTGATTAAAAACGCTGAAAAAGTGTAAAAAAAAAAAAACAACAAATGTTGAGGAACCCCGCCAATGATAAATGTAAAACACTGAAAGAAAACGTCAAAGAAAGAAAGAAAATGAGCGACAAAACGTCCCGAAAAATAAAACTTGCGATAGGGGACAACAAATGTGGTATTTATTGCCCATGTTGGAGGAGAGGCCTGAGCACGGTTCACTGAGCAGCAGGTTTAACCACCTTGGACCAGGCTGGGGCTGCACACACACTAGTCTCCCGTCCAACACTAACCCAGCCAGCCAGCCAGCAGTTTAGCGTTCCCTAAAAACACATCCAGGACCTACTCGCCTCTCGGTGCGCTGCACCTCTTAATCCTTTAAAGTAGCAGCGGTTCATCCGTCCTCTGATGGACCAAAGTGGCCTCGGGCAAACGGAGAAGAGTGGCGAGGCCGTGGGAGGAAAGGTGAGAGGATTGTTTCTGATTAGGAGCTTAAAAAAAAGAAGAGAGAGAGAGAGAGAGAGAGAGAGAGAGAGAGAGAGAGAGAGAGAGAGAGAGAGAGAGAGAGAGAGAGAGAGAGAGAGAGAGAGAGAGAGAGAGACAGAGAGAGAGAGAGAGAGAGAGAGAGAGAGAGAGAGAGAGAGAGAGAGAGAGAGAGAGAGAGAGAGAGAGAGAGAGAGAGAGACAGAGAGAGAGAGAGAGGATCTTCCTCCACCTGATGAAGGTTTGCCCTCTTCAGGATGGGAGGACAGCTGCAGTCATAGGCTGAAGGTTGACTGTAGGGCTGGGCTATATAATATAATATAATATAATATAATATAATATATATATATATACTTTAGATACAGTATGAGGGGACCACTAAGGTCTATATAAAAGAGACTTCAGATACAGTATTAGGGGACCACTAAGGTATATATAGAAGAGACTTCAGATACAGTATGGGGGACCACTAAGGTCTATATAAAAGAGACTTCAGATACAGTATTAGGGGACCACTAAGGTCTATATAAAAGAGACTTCAGATACAGTATTAGGGGACCACTAAGGTCTATATAAAAGAGACTTCAGATACAGTATTAGGGGACCACTAAGGCCTATATAAAAGACACTTCAGATACAGTATTAGGGGACCACTAAGGCCTATATAAAAGAGACTTCAGATACAGTATTAGGGGACCACTAAGGCCTATATAAAGAGACTTCAGATACAGTATTAGGGGACCACTAAGGCCTATATAAAAGAGACTTCAGATACAGTATTAGGGGACCACTAAGGCCTATATAAAAGAGACTTCAGATACAGTATTAGGGGACCACTAAGGTCTATATAAAAGAGACTTCAGATACAGTATTAGGGGACCACTAAGGCCTATATAAAAGAGACTTCAGATACAGTATTAGGGGACCACTAAGGCCTATATAAAAGAGACTTCAGATACAGTATTAGGGGACCACTAAGGTCTATATAAAAGAGACTTCAGATACAGTATTAGGGGACCACTAAGGCCTATATTAAAGAGACTTCAGATACAGTATTAGGGGACCACTAAGGCCTATATAAAAGAGACTTCAGATACAGTATTAGGGGACCACTAAGGCCTATATAAAGAGACTTCAGATACAGTATTAGGGGACCACTAAGGTCTATATAAAAGAGACTTCAGATACAGTATTAGGGGACCACTAAGGTCTATATAAAAGAGACTTCAGATACAGTATTAGGGGACCACTAAGGTCTATATAAAAGAGACTTCAGATACAGTATTAGGGGACCACTAAGGCCTATATAAAAAGAGACTTCAGATACAGTATTAGGGGACCACTAAGGCCTATATAAAAGAGACTTCAGATACAGTATTAGGGGACCACTAAGGCCTATATAAAAGAGACTTCAGATACAGTATTAGGGGACCACTAAGGCCTATATAAAAGAGACTTCAGATACAGTATTAGGGGACCACTAAGGCCTATATAAAAGAGACTTCAGATACAGTATTAGAGGACCACTAAGGTCTATATAAAAGAGACTTCAGATACAGTATTAGGGGACCACTAAGGTCTATATAAAAGAGACTTCAGATACAGTATTAGGGGACCACTAAGGCCTATATAAAAGAGACTTCAGATACAGTATTAGGGGACCACTAAGGCCTATATAAAAGAGACTTCAGATACAGTATTAGGGGACCACTAAGGTCTATATAAAAGAGACTTCAGATACAGTATTAGGGGACCACTAAGGTCTATATAAAAGCATCCAAAGAGCACCATGTCATGGGACCTTCAAATATCTCACGTACCCCCTGCTGTCCTCCAGAGTACCCCTAGAGGGACACGTACCCCCATTTGAGAAACACTGCTCTAGACTCTATCTGTAAAGTATCCTGAGATAACTGCTGTTGTGATTTGACACTATAAATAAAATTGAAATGAACTTCTACGATACAACCACCTCCTTAATCGTCTGAGCGGACGAGCGGGCCGAACCAGACGCACCACAATGAAAACGACGACAAAAACCTGACCTGTTTTTACCTCAACATCGTTGGACACAAAGTGGATGACACACAACGTCTTTCTTACCCGGAGGCTGTCAAGAAAATCACACAGCTGAACCGCAGAAAAAGCCACCGTTGAGCCCCAGGTACAGATCAACATAAATAAATACACACTGCAATTATCGGCCCGTGCTTAAGAGCAGGAAAAAACTGGTCTTGTTAAACTCACAGGTAGCCTGTAGCATGTTTTTTACCCTAGTGAACCTGTGACGGGGTCAGATCTAAGAAAGCTTTCCTTAAAACTAACTGTATTTATATAAAAACTTTGTCAAACTTCATAAAAACCCAAAATGACAAAAGGGAGGTAACAGCTGAGTGATATAGGCATGGGTCGGTCTGCAATTGCAGCTTTAAAAATGTATTATTTAGTAGGGGTGGGAATCAGCAGAGGCCTCACGATACGATATCGTCACGATACGATATTATTGCGATTTCAAACATGTATGATATATTGCAAAAGTATTACCTTTTTTCCAACTTCAAATTTTTCCCAATTTTAAATTATGTCCCCAAAAGGAAACTTTGTCAACATCGGTTTTATCTAAAGGAGATACATTTCTCTGTTTGTTACATTTCTCCGTCTCTCTCTTTGCGTCACACACACACACACACACACACACACACACACACACACACACACACACACACACACACACACACACACACACACACACACACACACACACACACACACACACACACACACACACACACACACACACACACACTGCGTCTCACTATCTTTGTGGGGACCGGTCATTGACATAATGCATTCCCTAGCCCCTTACCCTAAACTTAACCATCACAACTAAATGCCTAACCTTAACAGTTACCCTAAACTTAACCATCACCACTAAATGCCTAACCTTAACAGTTAGCCTAAACTTAACCATCACCACTAAATGCCTAACCTTAACAGTTAGCCTAAACTTAACCATCACAACTAAATGCCTAACCTTAACCCTTACCCTAACCTTAACCATCACCTAATTCTAACCCTAGTCCTACAACCAAGTCTTAGCCCTCAAAGAGCCCTTTAATGTTGTAGGGTCCAGCATTTTGGCCCCACAAAGCTGTCGGGACCCCACAAGTATACTGGACTCCTGGTTTTGGACCCCACGAATGTAGTTAAACGAGAACACACACACACACACACACACACACACACACACACACACACACACACACACACACACACGTCTCCATCAAGGAGAGAAGACAGCTAGCAAAATTCACAAGTTGACGAAAGGTAAGGTTGGTATCTATCTCCTGAACACCTTTACACAATCACACATTAAAAAGTGCCAAAAAGAATATTTTATATTCTGAATACAGCGTTGTCAGTGTGTTAATGTCGGAGACCCGACTCTTAGCAAACAAGCCATGGCGCCCGCTTTAGAAAGTTAACTAGTCGCAAGTTTGCGGTAAAATGCAGTTGGGTTGTAGCAGCTGTCAATCAAATAAACGTATTATAAATAATGTTATGTCATTTTTTTTTTTTTACTCTTACACTGAATGTTTGCTGCTTCAATCCAGATGAGTATTGAAAAGTATTTTTTCGCGACTGAGAAAGGATGAGGACCAGCCTGAACCGGAGGTATCGGTCTGAAACAGAGCTCAAAACAGTCCCACAGGTGGAATTAGTTCGGTTATTAATTCGTTTACAATATTTTCAGGCTTCAACCAGTGCTGCTCACACGGAAAGACACACTGGGAGAGAAAGAGAGAGATTCGTTAGGCATCGAAGAAAGAGTAGGAGAGGAGGGGACAGCATCCAACAGCGTTGTTGTGTCTCCATCTCTGTCCTCATATCACTGACATGCTCTTACATCCCGGCAGATTATTTTACCAAATGGCAGTTTTCTTCACAACATCGGTGATGCAGAGCATACTAGTAAAGCCCCTGTATAGCAAAGCGCCGTCAGAAAGAGTGTGACTCGCTCTGAAACGTGTTTTAAAAAAGGTTTTTGTAGCGTTCCCTGGACACAAACCAGTAAAAAAGGAGTTCCACAGTAGGCTATTATTGCAGGTGAATGATGTAAACCCTTTGAAATGAAAGATTATGGATTATAATTCTGTCAACGATGGTGCTGCAGCCTCAGAATTGCAACTAAAATGAAATAGATTAGCCTATTGGTTCAATAGCATTTCACCAGTAATATTATACTTATGATTAAATATGATATTAATACAGTATAGTGGAAGTTACACATTTACTCTAGCAGCAACTTTCTCCCACGCTAATTTGCTCTCTTTTGCTGTTCGGACAGAGCTGCCCACATTGAAAAATCCAAAAGGAAACACTGCTAAAGCAGAATGGATGTAACTGAAAAGACTTTTCTCAGATCTAATGACTTCTTCAGCTTTAAGTTTGGTCTGTATTTATTATCTGCTCTACCTTTTTCCAATGTTTTAGACACATGTAAATAATAATGGTTTAAAACGATGTGAAAAAGGGACGGAAAACTACCACAAAAAGGGACACAAACCGACTAAAAGGGACCAGAGACCCAAAACAACCCTAAAGAAAACACAAAAAAAACCACAAAGAGACACAAAATGTATGTGGGAGATTGCATTTTTTGTGTAATTATAAAACATCACATTTTCTTGAAGAAAGAGGCGCCTGCCTGAACTACAATCAACAAACAAAATGTGTGTGTAGGCCTTGGGGTCCTCAAGGTGTTTATTTAAAGGTCCCATGGCATGAAAATACAGATACAGTATTAGGGGACCACTAAGGTCTATATAAAAGAGACTTCAGATACAGTATTAGGGGACCACTAAGGTCTGTATAAAAGAGACTTCATATACAGTATTAGGGGACCACTAAGGTCTATATAAAAGAGACTTCAGATACAGTATTAGGGGACCGCTAAGGTCTGTATAAAAGAGACTTCAGATACAGTATTAGGGGACCACTAAGGTCTGTATAAAAGAGACTTCAGATACAGTATTAGGGGACCACTAAGGTCTGTATAAAAGAGACTTCAGATACAGTATTAGGGGACCACTAAGGTCTATATAAAAGAGACTTCAGATACAGTATTAGAGGACCACTAAGGTCTATATAAAAGATACTTCAGATACAGTATTAGGGGACCACTAAGGTCTATATAAAAGAGACTTCAGATACAGTATTAGGGGACCACTAAGGTCTATATAAAAGAGACTTCAGATACAGTATTAGGGGACCACTAAGGTCTATATAAAAGAGACTTCAGATACAGTATTAGGGGACCACTAAGGTCTGTATAAAAGAGACTTCAGATACAGTATTAGGGGACACTAAGGTCTGTATAAAAGAGACTTCAGATACAGTATTAGGGGACCACTAAGGTCTGTATAAAAGAGACTTCAGATACAGTATTAGGGGACCACTAAGGTCTATATTAAAGAGACTTCAGATACAGTATTAGGGGACCACTAAGGTCTATATAAAAGAGACTTCAGATACAGTATTAGGGGACCACTAAGGTCTATATAAAGAGACTTCAGATACAGTATTAGGGGACCACTAAGGTCTATATAAAAGAGACTTCAGATACAGTATTATTAGGGACCACTAAGGTCTATAAAAAAGAGACTTCAGATACAGTATTAGGGGACCACTAAGGTATATATAAAGAGACTTCAGATACAGTATTAGGGGACCACTAAGGTCTATATAAAAGAGACTTCAGATACAGTATTAGGGGACCACTAAGGTCTATATAAAAGAGACTTCAGATACAGTATTAGGGGACCACTAAGGTCTATATAAAAGAGACTTCAGATACAGTATTAGGGGACCACTAAGGTCTATATAAAAGAGACTTCAGATACAGTATTAGGGGACCACTAAGGTCTGTATAAAGGAGACTTCAGATACAGTATTAGGGGACCACTAAGGTCTGTATAAAAGAGACTTCAGATACAGTATTAGGGGACCACTAAGGTCTATATAAAAGAGACTTCAGATACAGTATTAGGGGACCACTAAGGTCTATATAAAAGAGACTTCAGATACAGTATTAGGGGACCACTAAGGTCTATATAAAAGAGACTTCAGATACAGTATTAGGGGACCACTAAGGCCTATATAAAAGAGACTTCAGATACAGTATCAGGGGACCACTAAGGTCTATATAAAGAGACTTCAGATACAGTATTAGGGGACCACTAAGGTATATATAAAGAGACTTCAGATACAGTATTAAGGGACCACTAAGGTCTATATAAAAGAGACTTCAGATACAGTATTAGGGGACCACTAAGGTCTATATAAAAGAGACTTCAGATACAGTATTAGGGGACCACTAAGGTCTATATAAAAGAGACTTCAGATACAGTATTAGGGGACCACTAAGGTCTATATAAAAGAGACTTCAGATACAGTATTAGGGGACCACTAAGGTCTGTATAAAAGAGACTTCAGATACAGTATTAGGGGACCACTAAGGTCTGTATAAAAGAGACTTCAGATACAGTATTAGGGGACCACTAAGGTCTATATAAAAGAGACTTCAGATACAGTATTAGGGGACCACTAAGGTCTATATAAAAGAGACTTCAGATACAGTATTAGGGGACCACTAAGGTCTATATAAAAGAGACTTCAGATACAGTATTAGGGGACCACTAAGGTCTATATAAAGAGACTTCAGATACAGTATTAGGGGACCACTAAGGTCTATATAAAAGAGACTTCAGATACAGTATTAGGGGACCACTAAGGTCTATATAAAAGAGACTTCAGATACAGTATTAGGGGACCACTAAGGTCTATATAAAAGAGACTCCAGATACAGTATTAGGGGACCACTAAGGTCTATATAAAAGAGACTTCAGATACAGTATTAGGGGACCACTAAGGTCTATATAAAAGAGACTCCAGATACAGTATTAGGGGACCACTAAGGTCTATATAAAAGAGACTTCAGATACAGTATTAGGGGACCACTAAGGCCTATATAAAAGAGACTTCAGATACAGTATCAGGGGACCACTAAGGTCTATATAAAGAGACTTCAGATACAGTATTAGGGGACCACTAAGGTCTATATAAAAGAGACTTCAGATACAGTATTAGGGGACCACTAAGGTCTATAGAATAGCATCCAAAGAGCACCATGTCATGGGACCTTTAACCTTCATTTATCCAGGTAAGTCGATCGAGAACAACTTGTCATTTGCAACGACGCCCTGATCACATTCACACAGTTCCACATTCATACCTGGCAGCTGCCCAGTACCACCACAGTCTGATCTACTGGGAGCTGCCCAGTACCACCACAGTCTGATCTACTGGCCACTGAGCAGCTCCACTGGAGCTGCTGGTTGGAGGTTAAGGGCTTTGCTCAAGGGCACCTCAGTGGTGGTGATGAGGGACGGGACAAGCGACAAGCGCTGCTCTTTCGGTCATTGAACAAGCTGGCGAGCTCTCCAACCTCTAGAGCCACCACTGGCCAGATGTGAAATGCTGTTAATAGCGTCATCTGTGCCGCGTCCCTGCCTGTAAAGCAAACTGAAAAAGGATCTAAAAACACACCAACATCTTGCTTCCAACGTTGGATTCATCTGGAGAATTGGGGTTTTGAATGAGTTTAAAAATCGGCTCCAATGACTCAGCACTTTTCTTGACGCCTCTCTAGGGCCTTTTTGCGACGATGTTTTCCCAACAAACACAAAGTTTTTGGACACTTATTTAGCTGCCACTGAAACTTAAATCTAATAAAGAAATCTGACTACAATCATTAGATTTGATCCAAGTATTTTACTTAGTTTGATGATTTTTTTTTTTCCACTGTTTTTGGTGCTTTTCTTTCTGCCGTTTTTGACTTTTATTTAGTTTTTGATTTTAAAAAAAGATTATTTTTGGGCATTTTCCCCCTTTAATGGATAGGAAAGCTTAGCTATGAAAGGGGAGAGAGAGAGAGAGAAGGGGGGGTGGGGGAAGACATGCAGGAAAACGTCACAGGTCGGACTCGAACCCTGGACCCTCTGCGTCGAGGAGTAAACCTCTGCATATGTGCGCCCGCTCTACCAACTGAGCTACCCGGCCACGCCGTTTTTGGCCTTTTGGGGCGTTTTTTTCCGCTGTTTTGGGGGGGTTTTCAGCGCCGTTTTGCTGCAGGTCACATTCATTCAGCCTAGGTGCTGCCACAAATGGCTCGGATGCTGCACCTAAGACTTGAAATGGGGGGGGGCCCTGTCTTTTTTTTGTTAATTTCTTATACTGCATGGTCAATTTTATTCTCGTCTTTTATCTAGTGGTATTTTTTGAACAGATAACGGCTGTGACATAGATTTTATGATAAAATCTAAAAGGAAAACAGTCGGAACTGTTTAGGATTTAGCAAAGTTTGCCCTGATTAAACTAAGCCTTAAAGCGATGGCTATATTGTAGGTAAAGAGAAGGACTTCCACTCCTATCCTTCCACTCGAAATATGGTCCTGCCTAGGGCTGTGCAATTAATCGAAATTTAAAATCGCGATTATGATCTCGGCTCCCAATGATCTCGGCTCCCAATGATCACAAAAAACTTATTTAGCTCATTACGTTTTGCACATAAACTTATTTTCTC
>NC_053118.1:36745165-36755165 GCF_010015445.1 Perca fluviatilis
GAAAATGACATCACTTTACTGTAACGCAGCCTTTAAAACCAGGAGAAGACACTTAAGCCATTTACGATATCCAAATTTAAGACGATATCTAGCCTCATATCACGATATCGATATAATATATCGATATACTGCCTAGCTCTAACTTTAATCTTGTTGTACATGTGTATAGGGACAATAAAAGGCAATCTATTCCAATGTTTTAGACACAGATATGGTGATAATAACGGTTTAAAGTGATGTGGAAAAAGAGAGACCAAAAAGGGACACAAACTGAATACTAAGAGACACCATACGACCACACACACACCTCCTCCTCTTCCTCCTCTTCCTCCTCCTCCTCCTCCTCTCTTTGGCAGGTAGATAACAAGAGCAAACACATCGTCCTCAGTCTCAGGATTAAATGAGACTTTTTATGATAGGAGTCATATCCTGAACTCCTCCTCACATCCTACTCCTCTTCTTCTTCCTCTTCCTCTTGATAAGCTGCTCATATGCGTCTCTGTGTCCCCACTCATTGGGAATAACTGACATGTTTGGCTTGGAAACACTAATAAAAACACAGATACTATATTACTGCATCTACTGTAATTGTCTAATTAGAACAGATCCAATCATTGTAATAATCATTTCACGGTCATAAGTAACCACGCAGACTATCAGGGATTATTACATTAATTTGTTCACTTATTATATCCCATCAATATTGAATTCGTTAATTATTTAACGTGATTACTTGTTGACTTTTGGAAAGATGTTGCAATTATTTAAATAAATAAAAAACAGTGGAACAGTTAAACAAATCAACAGTGAAAACACACATTTTCTTTCATACTTTTCCCGCGTTGGTTTGTTTTGAACACCAAACATAATGTGCAAAATAACACTCAAAAATTGTAGCTACAGAGCGGTCCAGATTCACCCGTTTTTGGCATTTTTTTGGCACATTTTGTTTTTTTTTTGTTCGCTGGTTTTTGCACTTTTTTCATCTGGTTTTGTCTTTTTTTTCCCACTGATTATTGGCACTTTTTCTGCTGTTTTGGAATCTATTTTGGTGGGTTTTTTTCCTCTGTTTTGTTGATTTTTCCCACCGTTTTTGGCACTTTTTGGTTCACCGTTTTTGGCACTTTTTGGCACTTTTTTTTGTGTGTTTTTGTCGTTTTTTTTCGAGTAATGTCACTTTTTCCCCACTGTTTCTGTTGTGGGGTTTTTTTGTCTATTTTTGGTGGGGTTTTTTTCATCTGTTGTGTCGATTTTTCCCACAATTTTTGGCTTTTTTTTTTTGTTCATTGTTTTTGGCACTTTTTTGTAGTTTTTTGGCACTTTTTCCTCTGTTTTTGTCGTTTTTTTGTCAATTTGTGGTGTTTTTTTGTCGATTTTTGGTGGGTTTTTTTGGCACTTTTTTCATAAAAATCATAATATATCAACAAGCAACAGGTTGGTCCTGACTCACATGTCTTCTTCTGTATTCGCTGTTTTTAAACTGCTCTTTAACTTTTACTGTAAAGCTCTTTAAATTGCTACATAAAGCTGCCTTGCCTATTATTTTATTACATGACAACAGTAAGTAATTATTTTAGGTTAGCAACATAGCTAACTATGAACTTCAGTCACCTGATTTCAACTGTTTAGACCAACGTAATGAACGTATTGTTGCTGTAATAAATCCCCCAGATATTATAATAGATAACCTTCATCATCATGTCAGCATCTCACACACACACACACACACACACACGCACACACACACACATTCAGGACACGCACACACACACACACATTCAGGACACGCACACACACACACATTCAGGACACGCACACACATTCAGGACACGCACACACACACACATTCAGGACACACACACACACACACACACACACACACACACACACACACACACATATATACAGGACACACACACACACGAGACACACACACACACACACACACACACAGGAACGACACACACACACACACACACACACACACACTGGACACACACACACACACACGGGAGACACACAAACACACACACACACACAGGAGAGACACACACACACACACACACACACACACACGACACACAAGACACACACACACGAGACACACACAGGAGACACACACACACACACACACGAGACACACACACACACACACAGGAGAGACACACACACACACACGAACAACAACACACACACACACACACACACACAGGAGAGACACACACACACACACACACATACACACACAGGAGAGACATACACACACAGGAGAGACACACACACACACACACACACACACACGAGACACACACACACACACACACACACACACACACACACACACACACACAGGAGAGACACACACGCACACACGCACGCACAGAAGAGAGAGACACACACACACACACACACACACACACACAGGGACACACACACACACACGACCACACACAGGAGAGACACACCACACACGCACGCACAGAAGAGAGACACACACACACACACACACACACACACACACACAGTTAGTTCATGTTCATATTAGCCACGGCTAGCTAGCTAGCCTAGTTAGCTACCGCCGCCGCCGGGATAGCTAACAGGTTCTATGACCCACAAGGAGGAGCAGCGGAATAAATTAGATGTAACTCGGTGCAACAACAACAACAACAACAACAACAACAACAACAACAACAACAACAACAACAACCCCCCCACCACCACCACCATGTCAACAAGCGCTCTAGCCACTAGCTAACATTAGCGCTGCCAGCAGCAGGCTAACAGCGGATCACAGAGCTCCACTCCGGGAGGTGAACCAACGTTAACCAAACAAACCCGCCGCCGCCGCCCGGCTCTCATCGTCGCACTCCCACAGCTCTCGGTAGTAAAACATGTGTTTGTTTCACGAAGAATAATCTGGATTAAGTGTGTTAACGAGTCGTTCTTCTAAAAAGGAGAAGTCAGTAATTTGTTAAACTTACCAACAGCTCCCGTTTCTTCAGCATCTTCCGTGAAATCCCAGCGCGGAGCGACTTCCTCTGACAAACGACCAAGTCCGCTGACAGGCTGTGATCTGAACGCTTCCGGGTACACTTTCAAAATAAGAGCAGCTCGTTTACGTAGGGAGGGAGGGGCGTGTCTATGGGGGAGGGCGCGCAAGGACTAATGGTCCGTTCATGCACACCTGGGAATATCAGGCACCGTCCCCCGTTGACCGGTTACGTTGTTTATCCGACTGGCAGTCTCCAAAAGATTTTGGACAGATTTATTTTGGCTTTTTTTGTCACTTTTTTTGAACCCATACAACTTTATCTACTCCTTTAACCTTAAATATATAATATGTTTCTATGATAATTCAGGTAATGGTGCTCTTGAGTATCTAATATACAAGCAGACATTTTCTAACTCATCTGCTAATTTTGTACCTTTTCTCATAGAATTGAAATCTCTACTGAAGTCACTTAGGATGTTGGATAACAAAAAAATGAAATATTAAAATTGTGGAAACTTTTAGTCTGAAAACCTCTGACTAACTGTAAATTTATGTCTTCTTGTACTTTTGATTTATTTATTTGTTTATTTATTGTTGTTTTTAATGTCTGTTATTTCTCATTTGTATTGCTTCGTATGTTTCTATACATGTGTGTATATATATTTATATATATATATATACATATATATATAAATATATATATAAATATATATATATTTTTATTATTATTATCATAAGTTTGTGCACTCGTTGTTCACGTGCTATCATTGCTTACCGAATTTTTTTGTAAACTACATTTTGTCAATAAAAAAAAAAAAAAAGATATAATAATACTTTTTTTTTGCAGGATGGTAGGGGAAGACTCATGAATATTCATTAGGGAACTCATCCCTGATTGGCTAACCCTGACATTCTTACCCTAAACATAACCAATCCCACCAGAGAAGGCAAAGAGTACTAGCCAATCAGAGGGAGAGTAGGGCGGGCTCTTCTCCTACCGTCCTGCAACAAAAACATTATATTGCCATTTGGCATAACAAGTTGTAGCATGACTGCCACCAGCTGTTGGCCGTAGCCTAGAGCAGGGGTGTCAAACTCATTTTCCCAGAGGGCCACACTGGAAAAAGAGAATCACACCGAGGGCCAGACATGGAGAGATTATTGACGTGCTCTTTTGCTACTGCATGTCACTTCCTAAAACATTTTGGTAGCTTTTTTTTCCTAATTTTTGTTGTTTTGGTTCTGATTTTTCTGTGGCTTTCTCAGACATTTCTCACCTTTTGGTAAATTTGTTAACCTGACTCCACCAGATGATGGATCGCTTCGCATTTGCTCGGCATATCCATCTGGAGAACTTTTGGGAAGGGGGAGAAAATCCTGGTTAGCTGATTGGATAAACCATCTGTCTATCTACCACCTATAGTTGGTGATAGACAGCCAAATCAACCAATCAGATCAAAGAAGCGTATGAAAATACAACCACGAGCCAGGCTACCCCTGCTGCTGCTGCAGGCAGAGCATAGCTCATTAGCTCGTTAGCTTAGCAAGCTAGCAGCATGTCGGTAAAGGATGTTTGCCGTTTGTGTAACGAGAATTTAGGAATAAAAGGCCCCATTTTTGTTGACATGAAGCCCTACGAAAGTCATCAAAAGTACTCCAGTACTGTACTTCAGTACCAAATGTTGAGGTACTTGTACTTTAACTTGAGTCTTTTCTTTTCATGCCACTTCCTACTTCTACTCCGCTACATTTCAGAGAGAAATATTCTACTTTTTACTCCACTACATTCATCTGTTCCAGGTTTAGTTACTAGTTACTTTAGTTACTCCGCTACATTCATCTGTTCCAGCTTTAGTTACTAGTTACTTTAGTTACTCCACTACATTCATCTGTTCCAGCTTTAGTTACTAGTTACTTTAGTTACTCCACTACATTCATCTGTTCCAGCTTTAGTTACTAGTTACTTTAGTTACTCCACTACATTCATCTGTTCCAGCTTTAGTTACTAGTTATTTTACACATTAAGATGACTTAACAGTATTTTTACAGTGTGTTATTAGTCCTTCAAATTACTGCTCTTGGGGAAAAAAGGCTAATAAGTGTTTGTTTGTCAAACTATTATCCCATGTCAAGAAGCTGTGGGATCAGAGCAATCTCGTTTAAAATTACCATTTCAACCATAGAAACAGATTTATTTATTTAATATATATTTAAAATAAATTTATTATTGCATTTTATTTTATTTTCCAATGCTTTCATTTTGAATGCTGAACCGTCTAACTTCCGGTTGCGTCCCGTGTCACTTTACGGAGCGTCTGGCGTGCCAGAAAGTTCCTTTTGCTGCGACCAGAGATCGTCTCTGAAGAACGGGAGGAACGGGAGGACTCACTCCGTCACTTCAACGGAGACGGTCCATGGTGGACCCGGCGCTGCTGATGTGGTGACACCTGGCGGCCCGTTTCAAAATTACATTTTATTTTACCAAACACCACAAACATACATGCATATATTTACACATACACATATACAAAAATAAAATGACATTATACTATATTAAAAAGAAATTAAATATAGGACTTTAAAGCTAAAACACACACACACACACAGGACACATGCGGACACACACATGCATGCACACAAACACACTCTCTCTCTCTCTGTCTCTCACACACACACACACACACACACACACACACACACTCACACTCACACACCCTCTCTCTCAGACACACACAGGCTCTCTCACACACCCTCTCTCACACACATGCTCTCACACATACGCACACACTCTCATACTCACACACCCTCTCTCACACACACACACACACACACACACACACACACACACACACACACGTTCTCACACATACACACACACACACACGTTCTCACACATACGCACCCTCTCTCACACGCACCCCTCCACACACACACTCTCATACTCACACACACACACACACACACACACACACCCTCTCTCACACACACACACACATGCTCTCACACACACACACACACTCTCATACACACACACCCTCTCTCTCACACACACACACACACACACACACACACACACACACACACACACACACACACACACACACATATGCTCTTACACACACATATGCTCTCTCTCACACACACATGCTCTCACAAACACACACTTTCTCTCACACACACATGCTCTCACACACACACTCACACACACGTTCTCACACATACACACACGTTCTCACACATACGCACCCCCCCTCCACACACACTCTCATACTCACACACACACTCTCACACATAACCACCCTCTCTCACACCCCCCCTCCACCCACACACACACACTCTCATACACACACACACACACACACACACACACCCTCTCTCTCACACACACACACACACACACACACATATGCTCTCTCACACGCACACACATATGCTCTCACACACACACCCTCTCTCACACACACACACACACACTCTCATACACACACACACACCCTCTCTCACACACACACACACCCTCTTTCTCACACACACACACACACACACATATGCTGTCACACACACACACAGACACACACATATGCTGTCACACACACACCCTCTTTCTCTCTCACTCACACCCTAACACACACACACACACACACACACACACACCCTTTCCATTCACCAACACAGCAGCACAAAGTCAGACGTTTCGGGCTCTTTCCAGTCTTTTAATTTTTGTGTTTTCTTAAAAAAAAAAAAAACATTAACAACTGAGATCACAGCCATACAGTTTATAAATTACAACAGCAAACACTAAAATCTACTTTTTAAATTCTTTTTTTAAATACACTTCTCTCCTTCCTCGGGGGCGCCCCAAAAAAAAAAACCCCCCCCCCCCCCCCCCCCCCCCTCCACCCACCCCCCCCCCCCCTTTTTATTGCCCCCCAAAGAAAGTCACGGTCCAGGGCGCCATGGCAACGCCGAGGACAATAACCAGCGTCGCTCTGCAGCGCCGAAACCTCCAAACACATCCCACAAACTGAGCCGTCGCATTTTCAAAAAACGACCTCGTTTACCGCAGCGGAGACTTCCGTTTGGGTCCGTGCGTGCAGATCCAGATCCAGATCCAGGTCCAGGTCCAGCAGCTCTGTTGGTCCGGGGCTGCAGCAGGAAATGAACTAACTTGTTGACTCTCTGAATATCGTTTTATTTTAATTTAACCACAGTAGCTCAATGATAACCTAACTGACGTGTGTGTGTGTGTGTGTGTGTGTGTGTGTGTGTGTGTGTGTGTGTGAATATATATATATATATATATATATATATATATATATATATATATATATATATATATATATATATATATATATCTATATAGATAGATATATATACATAAACCTTCTCATCATGTTTCTTTTTTATTGACTATTTACATTATAGATTCTCACTGAAGGCATCAAAACTATGAATGAACACATATGGAATTATACTTAACAAAAAAAGTGTGAAATAACTGAAAACATGTCTTATATTTTAGATTCTTCAAAGTAGCCACCCTTTGCTTTTTTATTAATAAGGGAAAACTTCCACTAATGAACCCTGACAAAGCACACCTGTGAAGGTAAAACCATTTCAGGTGACTACCTCATGAAGCTCATTGAGAGAACACAAGGGTTTGCAGAGTTATCAAAAAAGCAAAGGGTGGCTACTTAGAAGAATCTAAAATATAAGACATGTTTTCAGTTATTTCACACTTTTTTGTTAAGTACATAATTCCATATGTGTTCATTCATAGTTTTGATGCCTTCAGTGAGAATCTACAATGTAAATAGTCATGAAAATAAAGAAACACATTGAATGAGAAGGTGTGTCCAAACTTTTGGCCTGTACTGTAGATATATATATATATATATGTATATATATATATATATATATATATATATATATATATATATTCCATCACATGATGAACTCCCAGCTGCTGCTAACGCTGCTAACGGGTGTCGTAGCTTCCCGGCCCCTGTGGCAAGTTTGAAGAAGGAAACATGGGAGGACCAACGCG
This sequence comes from Perca fluviatilis, assembly GCF_010015445.1. NCBI lineage: Eukaryota > Metazoa > Chordata > Actinopteri > Perciformes > Percidae > Perca > Perca fluviatilis. Next base: position 36,753,205 of record NC_053118.1, read on the forward strand.
TATTAGAAATTCCAAATTTCAAGGAACAGAAAAAGAAAAGAGCGAGAGACCGGCTTTTTGAACCGTGGAGGCTACCGTAGCTGTAGTACGTACTCTGAACTGCGTGGTGAGGGAGAGCCGATTGAGATAAATGATCTCAACGCTAGATTGGGAGAAACTCTTACACACTGGACCTTTAACTTATCTTTTTGATTCACACTTTCCTCTTTCATCTGCTGTTCTCATTCTTAATATATAGAATTTAAAGGGACAGTTTACCTTGCTGTCGTTCTACCTCTACCTTTCTTTTTTTTTTTAACCGAAACAGTAGTGCATTGAACACCCTGGTGTGTGCGCGCAAGTGCTCTTCCTTTTTAAATCAATCATTCTAGTGCGATCCATTTGTACTCGCAAGTCAGACAACCTTCGATTAACCAAGTTCACAATCCAGCCAGGCTGCTCCGTGCATCAACAGAAGTTAAAGCTGTAGGAACATACAGTTTATCAGCACTTCTGTCTTAGTTGTGTCTCACGAAATCAGTCGTACACACAGTCCTGTCCTGTCCTATCGTCTATCTGTGGTCATGTTGCTAGGACACTATCTTGCACTCGGCGCAACGCAACGCAACGCAACGCAAGTGTCTTTGCTAGTTTAGCAAATGCACCTGCGCCCATCTGTGCGCCCATCTGTGCGCCCATCTGTGCGCCTGCTCTTACAGGGAGGTGTGTTCAGGTGCATTCTGGGGCGTGCTGGTCTTACAGGGAGGTGTGTTCAGGTGCATTCTGGGGCGTGCTGATCTTACAGGGAGGTGTGTTCAGGTGCATTCTGGGGCGTGCTGGTCTTACAGGGAGGTGTGTTCAGGTGCATTCTGGGCGTGCTGGTCTTACAGGGAGGTGTGTTCAGGTGCATTCTGGGCTGCTGGTCTTACAGGGAGGTGTGTTTCAGGTGCATTCTGGGGGCTGGGCTGGTCTTACAGGGAGGTGTGTGTTCAGGTGCATTCTGGGCGTGCTGGTCTTACAGGAGGTGTGTTTCAGGTGCATTCTGGGCGTGCTGGTCTTACAGGGAGGTGTGTTCAGGTGCATTCTGGGCGTGCTGGTCTTACAGGGAGGTGTGTTCAGGTGCATTCTGGGCGTGCTGGTCTTACAGGGAGGTGTGTTCAGGTGCATTCTGGGCGCGTGCTGGTCTTACAGGGAGGTGTGTTCAGGTGCATTCTGGGCGGCTGGTCTTACAGGGAGGTGTTTCAGGTGCATTCTGGGCTGCTGGTCTTACAGGGAGGTGTGTTCAGGTGCATTCTGGCTGCTGGTCTTACAGGGAGGTGTGTTCAGGTGCATTCTGGGCTGCTGGTCTTTACAGGAGGTGTGTTCAGGTGCATTCTGGGCGTGCTGGTCTTACAGGGAGGTGTGTTCAGGTGCATCCTGGGCGCTGGTCTTACAGGGAGGTGTGTTCAGGTGCATTCTGGGCGGCTGGTCTTACAGGGAGGTGTGTTCAGGTGCATTCTGGGGCGTGCTGGTCTTACAGGGAGGTGTGTTCAGGTGCATTCTGGGCGTGCTGGTCTTACAGGGAGGTGTGTTCGGGTGCATTCTGGGCGGCTGGTCTTACAGGGAGTGTGTTCAGGTGCATTCTGCTGGTCTTACAGGGAGGTGTGTTCAGGTGCATTCTGGGCGTGCTGGTCTTACAGGGAGGTGTGTTCAGGTGCATTCTGGGCTGCTGGTCTTACAGGGAGGTGTGTTCAGGTGCATTCTGGGTGTGCTGGTCTTACAGGGAGGTGTGTTCAGGTGCATTCTGGGCGTGCTGGTCTTACAGGGAGGTGTGTTCAGGTGCATTCTGGGCGTATTGCTATCTTGAGGCAGCAGGAAGTGATGGTAGCCTCGTGAGAGCGTCCTGATCTGGCGAGCTCCAGTTTTCCACTCGCAGATCAGTCTGGCATCTTGAGATAGAGAACATTTGGAGCCGCTCGCCAAACGACCGACCAATCAGCGTT
>NC_053118.1:36762665-36767665 GCF_010015445.1 Perca fluviatilis
GTAGGTTTCCAACAGCGGGACGTCCAACAGTCTGCTGCTAAAGCTATGAGCTAAAAGACACAAACTAGCACTGGTCACTGCTGTTGTCTGAAAAACAACACAGACGGGACAAAACGTTGCGTTTACTGGTAAACTGGTAAACATCGTGACCGGCTTATGATGACCGACTGTTGTGGAATTTTCCTCACGTTACTCTGTCCTCTGTGACTGTCTACATCTAGAAACTAAGCTGCGCGGTGCAGGCAGGGAACAGCTCTGATTGGCTCATGGAGACATGTGATCAGACAGTGGTTTATGGAGCGCTAGATTGGCTTTGCAAAAACTGTTCTATGAACGGAATGACGCATTTTAAATATCGCTCGATCACGCAAATTTGATCGTGGGAAGCCAAAATCGTGATCGTGATTAAAATTTGATTAATTGTGCAGCCCTAGTCCACACGTCCACCACACATCTCTGGCTTTAAAAGTGGGCTTACATGTGTAAAAAATGACATTTCAAAACATTTCTGTTGTCAGAATCCCACCACATGAGAGTATTTAGTGTTTTATCACACTGTACAAATTAACCCCACACTTTATTTGTTAAAAGATGGGCATTTGTGAAGCAGAGAAGAGTTATTAATTGACCTGTCTGTCTGTCTCTTTCTCTCTCTGTCTGTCTGTCTGTCTGTCTGTGATGTTAGGTTGGCTGTGTGTGTAATGACTCCATCATCAGGAACCACACTCTGCTGGGACGACCGACCGAGGGAGCGCTCGTCGCCCTTGCCATGAAGGTAAACGCACACACACACACACACACACACACACACACACACACACACACACACACACACACACACACACACACACACACACACACACGGCTGTACTGCAGATGCACACCAGGTCACTCAGCTCACATATAGAATATTTTTCTTTACCAGAAAGAATCAGACAATACTTAGAAGCATTATGTCACATTAAAGGGACAGTTCAGCCCAAAATCAAAAATACATATTTTTCCTCATACACAGGGCCGGCCCGTGGCAAGAGGCAGTAAAGGCACTCGGGGCACCGGCAGTCCAAATAAGTACAGAAAAGTAAAAATAATAATAAAAAAAATGCCAAAACTTTCGAAGTGAGTCATACATGCATGGCTGTGAATATTATTTTGTTCATACAGTAAAACACGCTGATCTTTTGTTTAAATTTTATATTTTTGCGCTCAGGGGACCAGCGAACCAGTAGAGAGAACTCAGCTCTCTGTGGGGAAATAAACAAGTGGTTCGGAAAGCTGAAAAAATAACAAGTCAACCTGTCACTTTGAAGTGAATGTTTAGTTATGCCGTCAGGCTGGCGCTATTATGTGCCTGCACAGAAAACTAATCGCTATTCAAATTCCTTTATTCCTTTTATCTATCACATAATCTATCAAATCTGACCCGTTTACAAAACCTTTTCTATATCAGAAATTTGACAAAAGAACGTTGAAAAAAGTGACAAATGTTGGAAAAGCAGGAAAAAAATCAACAAAAACATTTATTTTCTTTTAAACAATGAAAATAGTGACCAAAAGAAATTGGAAAAAGTTACAAAAAATACATCAAAAACATTGCCACGGTGATATAAACTTGTTACAAACATAATTAAAAAAAAGTGCCCAAAAATTTGAAAAGTGACAAAAAAAACATCAAAAATATCATCAAAGGTGACAAAGAATTGTTAAAAAAAAAGTGACAAAAACTTGTTTAAAAAAAAAAGTAAGGAAAAAAACATCAGAAAAAGAGACAAAGAAATAATAAAAAAAAACACCAAAAAAGCAACTAATAAATTTGAAAAAAGTGACAACAAAACATCAGAAAAAGTGACAAAAGAAACCTCACCAAAGGTGAAAAAAACTTGTTTTAAAAAAAAAAGTGACATTAAAAATTTTTAGGGGAAAAAAAAGTGACAAAAAAATGTTGAATAAAATCCACAAAAACATGTAGAAAAAGAACAACAAAATGTTGAAATTTTCCACCAATGAAAACACAACGTTGCAGGTCGACAGGCAGACAACACAAGGGTTCAACACAGTCCATTGATTTGTGCACTTGTCGTCACTGGCATGTTGATGCTTTGATTGTTTTTTGCTGTCGTAGTTATGTATTTATTTATTTTTATCCACATGGATGGGAGCGATTGTAGAAATGAATTGTCCTTTTGGGGATTAATAAAGCAATCTGAATCTCTTCTGAGCGTGACTTTTTCATTTTTAAGGATGCTCAAGTTGCAACATTATTGCATTTCTCATTTGGTTCGGTTAGCTTTCACACATTTGGTTCGGTTAGCATCCCACGCTGGAAACACTCGCTGGTCTTTTGGACAGAATACGAGTCTGTCTCTGTATGAGCAGGCGCTCCTCCGCTGTGGGATCCAGCTGTGTTTTTATTGTGATTCAGCTGTGTTTTTTCTGATCCAGCTGTGTTTTTTCTGATCCAGCTGTGTTTTTTCTGATCCAGCTGTGTTTTTTCTGATCCAGCTGTGTTTTTTCTGATCCAGCTGTGTTTTTTCTGATCCAGCTGTGTTTTTTCTGATCCAGCTGTGTTTCCTGTCTTCCAGATGGGGCTGGAGAGCCTGCAGCAGGAGTATGTCCGTCTGGAGGAGCATCCCTTCAGCTCGGAGCAGAAGTGGATGGCCGTCCGCTGTGTTCACCGCACCCTGCAGGTCCGCATGTTCTAGTGTTAATTTTGTCACCTATTTTTAATTTAGTCTTAGTCTTGTGCCAAACATTTTTGTTAGTCAAGTTTTAGTCGACTAAAAGTCTCGTCATTTTAGTCTAGTTTTAGTCAAAAGAGAACTCAAGGTATCTTAGTCAAGTTTTAGTCGACTAAAAGTCTCGCCATTTTAGTCAAGTTTTAGTCAAAACATTTTAGTCTTTTTTTTTAAATAAATTATTTCTGATAACCATTTCAGTCAAATAGTTATAAAAATAAATAAATTATATAAAGTTATATAAATATTGAGCCTCTTCCTTATTTCACCAGTAAACGACAAAAACAACCACTGCATGGGGAAAGGATATTTTACAATAAAATAAATGCAGCACGAAACTGGCGAGTCGTATTTCAAGTGAACGCAACATATGTTGTTTTTCAGACAACGGCAGCTACAGACTGTCGTACGTCTCGTGTTGGAAATAGAGACAAACCTTTACACCGTTTAGCTGTCAGCATTGTAACCCTTTTATATATGTCAATGATTGTAACCGTGTTTACTCCAACTGCTAGCTAACGGTATGCTAACGTTACCTGCTGCCAGGTATAGTGTTAACTAGCGCCCCGTGCAGCGATGTTTCGGTTGCCTCTAACGTCCGTTTAGGAGCATCAGAGAGAAGCGCAGGCATTTAAGTGGCACCTAAATCTGCGTTGCTGTTCGGTCCGGTAGATAACGGTCGTTAGGGCACCTGTCGGTGCCGTAGCAACGGTCCGGTAACAGCTGAATATTCTATCTACGATGAAAAGTAGAGACGATTGTAGACGAAAATGAAGAGAGATTTTATCTTAGTTTTTATTTTATGCAAAACATTTTAGTCTCGTCTTTTTCCGTCAACAATAATGCACGTTAATTTAGTCTTAGTCAGCGTTTTTGGACATCGGCGCAGTCTCGTCATCGTCTCGTCTTAGTCATGGAAAAAAAGGTCGTTGACGAACATATTTAGTCTCGTCTCGTCTGACGAAATTAACACTAGCGTGTTCTCCACCTGTACTCGGCCATCCACAGAACCCCCTTTTTCACCAACGTTTACCTCGTTTTTCATTCTCTTTTACCAGGAATGTTTCCCTATTGAGATTCAGAATCGGGCTCTTTACTGCTCAAAGAGTTTCACATAATAGAACAAACAACAGACTTAAAACAAAACAACAAATTAAGTCAAACAATAAATGATCAGTGTTCAGTAACAGACAGTCCTTGGCTGTGTCTCAAAGCGCCTACTGTCACACTTCAAGCACTTAGTTTTAAGTCAGTTTTAAAAGTCAGTGCACTGAAAGTACCAGGATGACCCCCCCTAAAAACGGTCAAAAAGTTCAGTGTGGAACGATGGACCCTACTGGCACTAAATGGGCGCCGTCTGGACTACGCAGAGGAAAGGGGGAGGGACCAGGGACGTCGACCGGCAGCTGATTGGACGAACGCGTCACGTGGGTCTGGCTTCTCCCGAATTTCAAAACCGAGCATAACGGGCGGCTCGTTCAGAATACGATATCTCATATCGTACTGAAATAGTTCACCGAAACGTGCTTCTGAAAACATTTTAAGCGAGAAATAGGCCGTGCAGTTGCTGAATCGGTCTTCATTTCAGATCAACAAAAGGTCAGTTTAAAAGATTTCAGTTTAAGATTTTCGTCAGATTTTGAGAGACTCTAGTCACTCTCATCCCGCTCGCCATTTCCGGTAAGCGTTTTAACATAACTGTTCCTTTTGGGATAATACTAACCATCCAAAAGGGGGCGCTACGGCAGGAAGTGGTCAGTGACCATTAGCAGTGTACTGACGGAAGTGTGCGAAATGAGACACAGTCCTTAATTCTGTTTTTAAACTCTACAGATCTACATTCAATATGGTGTTTAAAAGACCGATTGTCTTCTAGGAAGAAGCCCAGAGTATTTATAAGCTGAGACTTATTCTCGTGTTGTGTTCTGCTTGTGCTTGTGTTGATGAAAGCCTCTTTATACGTGTCCCCACCCTCCCTCCCTATCTCCTTCCTTACCGCCCTCCCTACCTCCTTCCCTCCCTCCCTCCCTTTAGGATAAGCCGGGAGTTTACTTCATGAAGGGAGCGTATGAGCAGGTGATCCGCCTCTGCAGCTCCTATAGCAGCCGAGGATCCACACTGTCCCTGAACCACCAGCAGAGGGAGCTGTACCAGCAGCAGATCAGCTACATGGGCTCAGCTGGTCTCAGAGGTACAGAAACGAAATCGGTTTGTACAGACGGAGCTGCATCGGTCGATTAGAAAAATAATCAAGACCACCAGTAT
>NC_053118.1:36772665-36850165 GCF_010015445.1 Perca fluviatilis
TATTTCATCATTGAGGATTTCTTTACATTTTTTAAAAAAAATCTCGTCTCGTCTTGTTCTCGTGAACCCAATCTCGTGATGTGTCTCGTCTCGTGGAGTAAGCGTCTCGTCACACCCCTAGGTCCTCGTGACTACAGCTGTCAGTCACGGCCGCAGCCGCGCCGCAACAACATCCAGACCTGGTGGGTCAACATCCGACCTGGTGGGTCAACATCCGGACCTGGTGGGTCAACATCCGGACCTGGTGGCCCTTAATTAGGAGTAAGGGCCAGACTGGAAAATGAGAATCACATCCAGGGCCAGACACAGAGTTAACTGACATGCTTTTATTTCATTAAAAAAAAGTAATATACAGTACAGGCCAAAAGTTTGGACACACCTTCTCATTCAATGCGTTTTCTTTTTATTTTCATGACTATTTACATTGTAGATTCTCACTGAAGGCATCAAAACTATGAATGAACACATATGGAATTATGTACTTAACAACAAAGTGTGAAATAACTGAAAACATGTCTTATATTTTAGATTCTTCAAAGTAGCCACCCTTTGCTTTTTTTATTAATAAGGAAAATAATTCCACTAATGAACCCTGACAAAGCACACCTGTGAAGGTAAAACCATTTCAGGTGACTACCTCATGAAGCTCATTGAGAGAACACCAAGGGTTTGCAGAGTTGTCAAAAAAAGCAAAGGGTGGCTACTTTGAGGAATCTAAAATATAAGACATGTTTTCAGTTATTTCACACTTTGTTGTTAAGTACATAATTCCATATGTGTTCATTCATAGTTTTGATGCCTTCAGTGAGAATCTACAATGTAAATAGTCATGAAAATAAAAAGGAAACACATTGAATGAGAAGGTGTGTCCAAACTTTTGGCCTGTACTGTATCTTTGACTGTCTTATTGCATGTCCAATTTTTCATAATTTTTGTAGTTTTATTTTTGTAATTAGTTGATTTTTTTTTTTCGCCTTTTCTTACTTTGTTTGACACTTTTGACGGGTTTTTATTTCGTCGCTTTGTTGTCGACGTAAAGCTCCTCCAAAAGTCAGCCAAAAAAAAAATTCCTTTAGCCATCATAGAATTTAGCAAATCAAGAAAAACTGGCCGACCTCGAGTTTTACCCATTTGATTTGGAAACAAAGGCACAGTAAACGATCAAATGTGAAGATGTTTACAGTTTTTGTTCTTCCAGCTCAGACCTCTAACATCCTTTAAGGTGTAGAAGATAAACTGCCTCAGCACATATCCCATCTCTCGGTTTCTATAACGACCGGCAATTAAAAATCACAGAACATACATTGTGTGTGTTTTTTTGTTTTTTTTATTCTTGCATATGTTTTTGTATTTGTCAGAATCAAAGCTGTCTTCTTCTCCCGACAGATAGCGGTGTTTTATCGAGCCAGTCCCCGACACAAGCTGAAGATAGTCAAGGTGATGAACATGTGTGTGTGTGTGTGTGTGTGTGTGTGTGTGTGTGAGTGAGTGTGGTGTGTGAGTGTGAGTGAGTGTGAGTGTGTGTGTGTGGTGTGTGTGTGTGTGTGTGTGGGTCGTCTGTGTGTGTGTGTGGGTCGTCTGTGTGTGTGTGGGTCGTCTGTGTGAGCGTGTGTGTGGGTCGTCTGTGTGAGTGTGTGTCTGGGTCTGTGTGAGTGTGTGTGTCTAGGTCTGTGTGAGTGTGTGTGTCTGGGTCTGTGTGAGTGTGTGAGAGTCTGGGTCTGTGTGAGTGTGTGAGTGTCTGGGTCTGTGTGAGTGTCTGGGTCTGAGTGTGTGTGTGTCTGGGTCTGTGTGAGTGTGTGAGTGTCTGGGTCTGAGTGTGTGTGTCTAGGTCTGTGTGTGTGAGTGTCTGGGTCTGTGAGTGTGTGTGTGTGTCTGGGTCTGTGTGTGTGTGTCTGTGTGAGTGTCTGGGTCTGTGTGTGTGTGTCTGGGTCTGTGAGTGTGTGTGTGTGTGTGTGTGTGTGTGTCTGGGTCTGTGTGTGTGTGTGTCTGGGTCTGTGTGAGTGTCTGGGTCTGAGTGTGTGTGTCTGGGTCTGTGTGAGTGTGTGTGTGTCTGTGTCTGTGTGTGTGTGTGTGTCTGGGTCTGTGTGTGTCTGGGTCTGTGTGTGTGTGTCTGGGTCTGTGTGAGTGTCTGGGTCTGAGTGTGTGTGTCTGGGTCTGAGTGTGTGTGTGAGTGTCTGGGTCTGAGTGTGTGTGTCTGGGTCTGTGTGAGTGTGTGAGTGTCTGGGTCTGAGTGTGTGTGTGGGGTCTGTGTGAGTGTGTCTGTGTGAGTGTCTGGGTCTGTGTGTGTGTGTCTGGGTCTGAGTGTGTGTGTCTGGGTCTGTGTGAGTGTGTGTGTGTCTGGGTCTGTGTGTGTGTGTCTGGGTCTGTGTGTGTGTGTCTGTGTGAGTGTCTGGGTCTGTGTGTGTGTGTCTGGGTCTGTGAGTGTGTGTGTGTGTGTGTGTGTCTGGGTCTGTGTGTGTGTGTCTGGGTCTGTGTGAGTGTCTGGGTCTGAGTGTGTGTGTGAGTGTCTGGGTCTGAGTGTGTGTGTCTGGGTCTGTGTGTCTGGGTCTGAGTGTGTGTGTCTGGGTCTGAGTGTGTCTGGGTCTGAGTGTGTGTGTTCTAGGGTGTGTGTGTGAGTGTCTGGGTCTGTGTGTGTGTGTCTGGGTCTGTGTGAGTGTGTGAGTGTCTGGGTCTGAGTGAGTGTGTGTGTGTCTAGGTCTGTGTGAGTGTGTCTGTGTGAGTGTCTGGGTCTGAGTGTGTGTGTCTGGGTCTGTGTGAGTGTGTGTGTGTCTGTGTCTGTGTGAGTGTGTGTGTGTCTGGGTCTGTGTGAGTGTCTGGGTCTGAGTGTGTGTCTGTGTCTGTGTGTGTGTGTGTGTCTGGGTCTGTGTGTGTGTGTCTGGGTCTGTGTGTGTGTGTCTGGGTCTGTGTGAGTGTCTGGGTCTGAGTGTGTGTCTGTGTGTGTGTGTGTCTGGGTCTGTGTGAGTGTCTGGGTCTGAGTGTGTGTCTGTGTGTGTGTGTGTCTGGGTCTGTGTGAGTGTCTGGGTCTGTGTGAGTGTCTGGGTCTGTGTGAGTGTCTGGGTCTGTGTGAGTGTGTGTGTGTCTGTGTGAGTGTGTCTGGGTCTGAGTGTGTGTGTCTGGGTCTGTGTGTGTGTGTGTGTGTGTCTAGGTCTGTGTTTGCGTGGGTGTTTGATTTAAAAAAAACATAAAGGCAAAGAGTGGAGCCCATTCCTTCTTATTGTTTATCATTCATTTAAATAAAGTTTTGTTTAAATTCGACCTCCTGCTGGCCTGCAGCAGTACTGCAGCTTAGACCTGAGTCCGGACTTAGAGGACCCCTGTTCTAGAAGCTCTCCACCTGTCAGTCAGTGTGTGGAGGTTGCCTGAAATATTAAAGTGCGGCCTCCCTGCAGTCGCTCCAGAACATCGGCGCCGTGGTGGCCATGACGGGCGACGGGGTGAACGACGCCGTGGCGCTGAAAGCGGCCGACATCGGCGTGGCGATGGGCCAGACGGGCACCGACGTCTGCAAGGAGGCGGCCGACATGATCCTAGTGGACGACGACTTCCAGACCATCATGTGAGTCTGCAGACGTGGGCAGCAGGAGTCCCGACGACCACGCGGTGTCGGATCGGAATCAATTTTTTATTTATGTACATAAGCATTCTACCTGGTCCTAACAATCTTGGTCCATTAGCCTGGTCCTATCAGACTCTGGTACTCTAGCCTGGTCCTACCAGACTCTGGTCCACTAGCCTGGTCCTAGAGACTCTGGTACTTAGCCTGGTCCTACCAGACTCTGGTCACTAGCCTGGTCCTACCAGACTCGTGGTACACTAGCCTGGTCCTACCAGACTCTGGTACATTAGCCTGGTCCTATCTAGACTCTGGTCCACTAGCCTGGTCCTATCAGACTCTGGTACACTAGCCGCCTGGTCCTACCAGACTCTGGTCGCACTTAGCCTGGTCCTACCAGACTCTGGTACTCTTAGCCTGGTCCTACCAGACTCTGGTACACTTTAGCCTGGTCCTACGGAGACTCTGGTCCACTAGCCTGGTCCTATCAGACTCTGGTACTCTAGCCTGGTCCTATCAGACTCTGGTCCACTAGCCTGGTCCTACCAGACTCTGGTACTCTAGCCTGGTCCTACCAGACTCTGGTACACTAGCCTGGTCCTACCAGACTCTGGTACATTAGCCTGGTCCTACCAGACTCTGTGGCTCTGGTCCTACCAGACTCTGGTACATTAGCCTGGTCCTACCAGACTCTGGTACACTAGCCTGGTCCTACCAGACTCTGGTACATTAGCCTGGTCCTACCAGACTCTGGTACTTGCCTGGTCCTACCAGACTCTGGTACACTAGCCTGGTCCTACCAGACTCTGGTACACTAGCCTGGTCCTACCAGACTCTGGATATTAGCCTGGTCCTACCAGACTCTGGTCCACTTAGCCTGGTCCTACCAGACTCTGGTACACTAGCCTGGTCCTACCAGACTCTGGTACATTAGCCTGGTCCTACTCAGTACTCTGGCCTGGTCCTACAGACTCTGGTCCACTAGCCTGGTCCTACCAGACTCTGGTCAACTAGCCTGGTCCTACCAGACTCTGGTACATCCTGGTCCACAACCCCTTCCAAGCCACAATGCACCTGTCTTCTGTCTGCAAGCCTCCACATCTCCCTGTACCTGCGTTGAAACCACTAAACCACAAACTCCTTACACTCTTCTACTTAATTAACACTACTACCTCACTCCTCCACACCTCCACACTACCACTACCCCACTACCCTACCACTACTACTACTACTACCCCACTACTACTCCACTACCACTACTACCACTACTCTCACTACTACTCCACTACTACTACTACCACCACTCTCTACATCCTACCACTCTACTCACTACTACCACTATCTACCACTACCACTTCACTACTCACACTAATCACTCAACTCACACAATACTACTTCACTACTACTACTCACCACTACTCACTCCACCACTAATAATACTACTACTACTACTACTACTCTCCCACTACCACCACTACTCCACTACCACTACTACTACTCTACTACTCACTACACTCTACTACCACTACTACTACTCACTACTACTACTACTACTAACTTCTACTACTACTCACTACTACTACTACTACTACCACTACTCTACTTACACACTACTCCCACTACTACTACTACACCACTACTACTACTCACTACTACCCTACTACCACTTCCTACTACTACTACTACTCTACTACTACTACTACCACTGTCAATACTACTACTTACCACTGCTACTACTACTATACTACCACTCCACTACTACTACTACTCACTACTACTACTCTACTACTACCACTACTACTACTACCACTACTACACTACCACTACTCACTACTACCACTCCACTACTACTACCACTACTAACGCTACTACTACTCTCACTACTACTCACTACTACTACTACTACCACTACCACTACTACCTACTACTACTACTACTACTCTACCACCACTACTACCACCCACTACTAACTACTACTACTACTCTACTACTACTCTACCACTACTACTACTACTACTACCACTACTACTTCACTACTCACTACCACTACTACTACTACTACTACTCACTACTACTACTACTACTACTACTACTACCACTACTACTACTACCACTACCACTACTACTACTACTACTCTACTCACTACTACCACTACTACTACTACTACTACCACTACTACTACTCACTACTTCACTACTACTACTCATCACTACTACTACTACTACTACTACTACTACTACTACTACTACTACTACCACTCTCACTACTACTACCATCACACACTACTACTACTTCACTACTACTACTACTACTCACTGCCACTACCACTACTACTACCACTACTACTACACTACTACTCTACTACTACTCACTACCACTCCACCACTACTACTACTACTCCCTACTCACTACCACTACTACCACTACTACTACTACCACTACTTCCTAACTTCTACTACTTACTCACTACCACTACTACTCACTACACTACCACCACTACTACTACTACTACTGCCACCACTGCCACTACTACAACACTACTCCACTACTCACTACTACTACTACTACTACTACTACTTACTACCACTACTCACTACTCTACTAACTACTACCACTGCTACTACGCTACTGCTACTACTACTACTTCACGCTACCACTCACACTACTACTCACTACCACTACCACTACCACTACTACTACTACTACTACTACCGCCTGCTACTACTGCCACTACTACTACTACTACTACTACTACTACCAACACTGCTACTCTACTACTACTACTACTGCTACACTAACACTGCTACTACTACTACTACTACTGCTACTACTACTGCTACTACTACTACTACTACTACTACTACTACTACTGATACACACGGTCCTTTTGTGGGTGAAGTTCCTTTTTAAAACTGCAGAAATGACGAGCAGCGTTTTGTTTCTGTGCTTCCAGGTCGGCCATCGAGGAAGGAAAAGGAATTTACAACAACATTAAAAACTTTGTCCGCTTCCAGCTGAGCACGTGAGTATATATCGTGCTGTGTGTGTGTGTGTGTGTGTGTGTGTGTGTGTGTGTGTGTGTGTGTGTGTGTGTGTGTGTGTGTGTGTGTGTGTGTGTGTGTGTGTGTGTGTGTGTGTGTGTGTGTGTATGTGCTTGTGTCTCTGTGTGTGTGTGTGTGTGTCTCTGGGTGTGTGTGTGTGTGTGTGTGTGTGTGTGTTTGTTCTCTGTGTGTGTGTTTGTTTCTCTGGGTGTGTGTGTGTGTGTGTGTCCTGGGTGTGTGGGTCTCTAGGTGTGTGTGTGTGTTTGTGTCTCTGGGTGTGTGTGTGTTTGTGTCTCTGGGTGTGTGTGTGTCTCTGGGTGTGTGTGTTTGTGTCTCTGGGTGTGTGTGTGTTTGTGTCTCTGGGTGTGTGTGTTTGTGTCTCTGGGTGTGTGTGTTTGTGTCTCGGGGTGTGTGTGTTTGTGTCTGTTTGTCTCTGGGGCTGTGTGGGTGGGTGTCTGTGTCTATGTGTGTGTGTGTGTGTGTATCTCGGGGTGTGTGTGTGTGTATCTCTGTGTCTGTGGGTGTGTGTGTGCGCATCTGTGTGCGCGCGCGCGTGTCTGTGTGCGATTTCAAAAAAATAAAATACAAATTTGTGCAGTTACATATAAAGGCAGAGAGTGGAGCCCATTCACTCATTTAAATAAAGTTTTGTTTAAACTCGACCTCCTGCAGGAGTATTGCAGCTCTGACGCTCATCTCCTTGGCAACGCTGATGAACTTCCCCAACCCGCTGAACGCCATGCAGATCCTGTGGATCAACATCATCATGGACGGCCCTCCCGCTCAGAGGTACAGGGGCATCATGGGAACTGTAGTGTTAAGGAGGTTATGAACGGATTTGGCTACTTTAAAGACAACGAATTAGATAAATGAATGATTCCTCCACTGCAGATTAATGCATCCTCTCATTCTGGGACTTTAAAACAACATTTAGACCTTCATGTTGGGTTCATAATTTCTTAGGTTTGATTTCTTACGTAACCTGTGACTGATTGAAGGACTAATAGAGACAAAAACTAATAAAACTTGAAGGAAATATAACTAAACAGCTAACTTAATGAATAACATGTTTAAAAAAACTCATAATTAAAGATATTATGTTATTAAATTCAGTTTTATTTATAGTATCACATCATAACAAGAGTTATCTCAAGACACTTTACAGATAGAGTAGGTCTAGACCACACTCTATAGTTTACAAATGAAATTTGTATTTCGAAAAACTCTGGTTCACGTACATTAGAAATGATCTTTGAAATGTTGAAGGTTTAATAGTGAAATTACATAAATTGTGGAACTCTTTTAACCCCTTGTGTTGTCTTCCCCGTCGACCAACAAGCAACTTTTAGTATTTCTGGGTCGAGTTTTTTCGAATTTCTGCCATTTTTCTGCGCTTTTTTTGACGTTTTTAAGCTCTTACCATGTTTTTGTCCCTTTTTTTTCTGTTTTTTTGACATTTTTTTCCTACGTTTTTTTAATGTTCTATTATACATTTGTCTTTACCAGTCCTTCCAGAAAAACGCGGAGTTTTTTTGTGATCGTTGCGGGGCAAAAATCCTTGATTATGCGGCACGTTTTCTTAAAAAATGCGATGGAATATGAGGGATATTTATGCAATTTTATGCGATGAAATTGCGGGAATTTGCAAAAAATGCAGTATGATGAAAAAGAGAAGAAAAAGTGATTCCCCCCCCCCAACACCCTGCTTTTTTTAAACTTAATTTCCAAAAATAGTTTACAGATATTCAATCATTGCAATAAGTAAACAAATAAGATACAAAAATATATACAAATAATATAATATTAAAGTAAAAATAAAATTAATAGTCTAAACAGAGGGAAATAAAAGATACAAAAGAGACAGACTTTCAAAAATCGTTAATATATAATAATATAAAAATAATAATATATAATAATAATAATAATAATAATAATAATAGTTTTATAATAATATAATAATAATAATAATAATAATAATAATAATATAGACAGCAGGAGCACTTAAACAAAGAGATTTGAGTAGACATCAGATATTAAGATAGCTTTCTGATTGGATACCAACTTAGTGACTCAAAGTCAAATTCCCCCAACACCCTGCTTTTCGATGATGTTCACGTCGCGTGATTACGTCACTTCATAACGTTCCCATGGCAACAGGGGAAAATGGCTGCTCTTGTGTGCAGTAAACACAACATTTTTTTCAACTTTCTGCTAAGTTTTAAACTAACTGATAATTTATTTAACTTTTGAAGAGCGTTGTACGGAACCATCCACGCTACTTTGTTTTAAAATTTAGTTTGAAAGAAACTCACATTTCTGATTATAGAAACTTTTGGAAAGCGGGTCAGATTTGACCTCAAGGACAACAGGAGGATTGAGGAGGATTTAGGAGGATTTAGGAGGATTTCTGGCGTGCACAGAACAGAAACCTTCCCACTTTGGTTTTTATTTTTATTTTTTATTTATTTATTTATTTATTCGGGACAATGCACATTAATGAACAATCTAACATTTCTGTAAAGACTGTAAATGAGCCAGGTTATAGCATAAATGCTAATTTTCACCTGTAGTCCCGAGGCAGGAAAACAACAACATGCAGATAATACATAGGTGAGAATATGACAATATACAATATCAAACAAGGAACACATTAGCACACATTCAGACAGATTACATTACATCAATAAAATTAGTCAAAGTGATGACATAACTGGGAACTCTTAAGAAATAGTTTAAAGTGCTTTTTAAATGTGCAATAAGTTGGACATTCTCTAATGTTTGTTGGGATGCTGTTCCAAAAGTGACCTCCTCTGATAGACAGAACAGTTTGTCCAAAGGTAGTTTTTCTAAGCGGGATCTCTAAATCTCCTCTAAATGAGGCTTTGGTACATTATCCTCTGTCAGACCTAGGTTTAATGAATGTAGAAAGCGAAGGTGGAGCAAGTCCATGAAGAAAAGGACGAAGAGAAATGTGTTGTGTTTGTGACGGTGAGTGTTTTTTTTTTGTTGCCAGTTTGGGCGTGGAGCCGGTGGACCGGGACGTTATCAGACAGCCTCCCCGTAACGTGAGAGACAGCATCATCACTCGCAGTCTGCTGGTCAAGGTGCTGGTGTCGGCCTTCGTCATCGTCTGTGGGACGCTGTTCGTCTTCTGGAGAGAGGTGGCGCACTTTTCCTTTCTTCTATTTCTCGCTCGTTGTCTCGGCGACCTTAAAGAAAACGCTGCACGAAAAGTTTAAATGGAAATCATCTGTTTTTTTTTTTGGTTTCTTTCTTTGCGCCTCATTTGACGCACGTCGATTGTCGCTATTATTATTTTTATTATTATTATTGTTGTTATTATGGATAGGAAAACCAAAAACAGAAGAGATGTGATTGGCAGATTTGTGAATAATTTTGGCCCGAGCATCGACAACATCGGATAGCGAAAGCCCTTTTTAAAACTGAGGATATTTTTGCAAATGGATCGCATTTTTGAGGCAAGGCAAGGCAGCTTTATTTATATAGCACATTTCAGCAACAGGGCAATTCAAAGTGCTTTACATAAAACATGAAAGAGCATTCAGAAAACAATTAAAAACAATTTAAAAACAAAGTCAAGAATAAAATTTACAGTGCAGTATAAGAATAAAAAAACAGAAACATAAAAGACAAGAATAACATTTACAGTGCAGTATAAGAATAAAAAAACAGAAACATAAAAGACAAGAATAAAATTTACAGTGCAGTTTAAGCACTGTTAGGTAGGCACTGCTATGCACTGTTAGGCACTGTTCTAGGTACTATTAAGCCCTGTTAAGCAATATTAGGTACTGTTAGGTAAAACAGTTAAACTTTTAAAAGCAGATAAAATAGGTTATTTAAAGAAAGGCAAGATCAAAAAGATAGGTCTTCAGCCTTGATTTAAAAGAACTGAGAGTTGAACCGGTTGACCTGCAGTTTTCTGGGAGTTTGTTCCAGATATGTGGAGCATAAAAACTGAACGCTGCTTCCCCTGGTTAGTTCTTACTCTGGGGACAACAAGTAAACCTGTCTAAAGGGGCTAAAGTTGCGTTAAAAACGCGTGAAATTGTTCCCAAGCATCAGAACCGCTGATACACTTATTTCATGTGTCTTGTGTGCTTGAGTGTAGCAAAATGGCTCAATAGCGCCCCATACAAAATGTTAAAGAAGTAGCCCTTTCAGTATGTTTCTCTTATGGCGCTTTTCCATTACATGGTACCGGCTCGACTCGACTCTACTCGCCTTTTTTGGTTTTCCATTACGAAAAAAAGGACCTGGTACCTGCTAACAGATACTTTTAGTACCACCTCAGTCGAGGTTCCAAGCGAGCTGGAGGGCGTGAGCTGGGAGGCGAGGGTGACGTTGCTGAACTGCTGATTGGTCGGAAAGAATCGTCACTGATCACTGCATTGCTAGCGAGAGGCGGCATTTTTAAATAGTTTAGCCAGCAGTGTTTTTTGCTGCCGGAGGCTCCACGGAAGCTTTCTCCGTAGCATACAAGTGGCCTGATGTTTATACTCTTTTTTTTTTTTTTTTTGTGTGTGTGTGTGTGTGTGTGTGTGTGTGTGTGTGTGTGTGTGTGTGTGTGTGTGTGTGTGTGTGTGTGTGTGTGTGTGGGAGCTGGTGAGCGAGGGAGAAGTGAGAGAGTGGCGATTATCTCCGCGAGTGATAGCGACTCTAGAGTCATATATATGTGAGAGAAAAAGCGCGATAGCGACTCTAGAGTCATATATATGTGAGAGAAACCCGGTAGCGACTCTAGAGTCATATATATGTGAGAGAAACTAAGCAGTAGCAACTCTAGAGTCATATATATGTGAGAGAAACAAAGTAGCGACTCTAGAGTCATATATATGTGAGAGAAACAAAGCGGTAGCGACTCTAGAGTCATATATATGTGCACAGACGCAACGTAGCAACTCTAGAGTCATATATGTGAGAGAGAAACAAAAGTAGAGACTCTAGAGTCATATATATGTGAGAGAAACTAAGCGGTAGCAACTCTAGAGTCATATATATGTGAGAGAAACTAAAAGCGAGTAAGCTGAGTCATATATATGTGAGAGAAACAAAGCGGTAGAGACTCTAGAGTCATATATATGTGAGAGAAACTAAGCTGATAGAGACTCTAGTCATATATATGTGAGAGAAACAAAGCGTATGCGACTCTAGAGTCATATATATGTGAGAGAAACTGCGGGGTAGCGACTCTAGAGTCATATATATGTGAGAGAAACAAAGCGAGTAGAGACTCTAGAGTCATATATATGTGAGAGAAACAAAGCGTTAGAGACTCTAGAGTCATATATGTGAGAGAAACAAAAGCAGTAGCGACTCTAGAGTCTATATGTGGGAGAAACTAAGCAGTAGCGACTCTAGAGTCATATATATGTGAGAGAAACTAAGCAGTAGCGACTCTAGAGTCATATATATGTGAGAGAAACAAGCAGTAGAGACTCTAGAGTCTATATATGTGAGAGAAACAAAGCGGTAGCGACTCTAGAGTCATATATGTGAGAGAAACTAGCGAGTAGAGACTCTAGAGTCATATATATGTGAGAGAAACTAAGCGATAGCGACTCTAGAGTCATATATATGTGAGAGAAACTAAGAGTTACGACTCTAGAGTCATATATATGTGAGAGAAGCACAGAGTAGAGACTCTAGAGGCATATATATGTGAGAGAAACAAAGCGATAGCGACTCTAGAGTCATATATATATGTGCGAGAAACAAAGCGTAGCGACTCTAGAGTCATATATGTGAGAGAAACAAAGCGATAGCGACTCTAGAGTCATATATATGTGAGAGAAACAATGAGAGCGACTCTAGAGTCATATATATATGTGAGAGAAACAAGCAGTAGCGACTCTAGAGTCATATATATGTGAGAGAAACAAAGCAGTAGAGACTCTAGAGTCAATATATGTGAGAGAAACAACGCAGTAGCGACTCTAGAGTCATATATATGTGAGAGAAACTAAGCAGTAGCGACTCTAGAGTCATATATATGTGAGAGAAACTAAAGCGTGTGAGCTCTAGAGTCATATATATGTGAGGAAGAAGCTCACAGTAGCGACTCTAGAGTCATATATATGTGAGAGAAACAAGCGAGTAGCGACTCTAGAGTCATATATATGTGAGAGAAACAAAGCGATGAGCGACTCTAGAGTCATATGTAATAGAAACAAAGCAGTAGAGACTCTAGAGTCATATATATGTGAGAGAAACTAAGCAGTAGAGACTCTAGAGTCATATATATGTGAGAGAAACTAAGCAGTAGCGACTCTAGAGTCATATATATGTGAGAGAAACTACGAGTAGAGACTCTAGAGTCATATATATATGTGAGAGAAACTAAGCAGTAGCGACTCTAGAGTCATATATATTGGAGAGAAACAAAGCGAGTAGCGACTCTAGAGTCATATATATGTGAGAGAAACAAAGCAGTAGCGACTCTAGAGTCATATATATGTGAGAGAAAGCTCACGGTAGCGACTCTAGAGTCATCTATATGTGAGAGAAACAAAGTAGCGACTCTAGAGTCATATATATGTGAGAGAAACTAAGCAGTAGCGACTCTAGAGTCATATATATGTGAGAGAAACAAAGCGAGTAGCGACTCTAGAGTCATATATATGTCGAGAAACAAAGTAGCGACTCTAGAGTCATATATATGTGGTAGAAACAAAGCGGTAGCGACTCTAGAGTCATATATATGTGAGAGAAACAAAGCGATGGCGACTCTAGAGTCATATATATGTGAGAGAAACTAAAGCAGTAGCAACTCTAGAGTCATATATATGTGAGAGAAAGCAAAGTAGCGACTCTAGAGTCATATATATGTGAGAAACAAACGATAGCGACTCTAGAGTCATATATATGTGAGAGAGAAACAAAGCGATAGCGACTCTAGAGTCATATATATGTGCGAGAAACAAAGCAGTAGCGACTCTAGAGTCATATATATGTGAGAGAAAGTAGCGACTCTAGAGTCATATATATGTGAAGGCAAAGCAGTAGCGACTCTAGAGTCATATATATGTGAAAGGCCACGCAGTAGCGACTCTAGAGTCATATATATGTGAGGAAGAAGCAACGATAGCGACTCTAGAGTCATATATATGTGAGAGAAACTAGCGATAGCGACTCTAGAGTCATATATATGTGAGAGAAACTAAGCGAGTAGCGACTCTAGAGTCCAATATATGTGAGAGAAACAAGCGAGTAGCGACTCTAGAGTCATATATATGTGAGAGAAACTAAGCGAGTAGCGACTCTAGAGTCATATATATGTATATATATATGTGTATATGAAGGAAACTAAGCGGTAGCGACTCTAGAGTCATATGTAGAGAAAGAACGCGAGTAGCGACTCTAGAGTCATATATATGTGAAGAGAAACTAGCGATAGCGACTCTAGAGTCATCTATATGTGAGAGAAACAAAGAGTAGCGACTCTAGAGTCATCTATATGAGAGAAACAAAGCGAGTAGCGACTCTAGAGTCATATATATGTGAGAGAAACTAAGCAGTAGCGACTCTAGAGTCATATATATGTGAGAGAAACAAAGCGTAGCGACTCTAGAGTCATATATATGTGAGAGAAACAAAGTGATAGAGACTCTAGAGTCATATATATGTGAGAGACACACGAGTAGCGACTCTAGAGTCATATATATGTGAGAGAAACAAAGCGAGTAGAGATTCTAGAGTCATATATATGTGAGAGAAACAAAGCGAGTAGAGACTCTAGAGTCATATATATGTGAGAGAAACAAAGCAAGTAGAGATTCTAGAGTCATATATATGTGAGAGAAACAAAGCGAGTAGAGACTCTAGAGTCATATATATGTGAGAGAAACAAAGCGAGTAGAGACTCTAGAGTCATATATATGTGAGAGAAACAAAATGTCTGCTCTGTTCTTTCTGACCACGGTGGGAAATCTGGAGCAGTAAACGTTAACTATCTCTTTGATATCATGTTGTTTACGGAGCCGGAGAACCAGGAAATGAGTCGGGGAAAAGCCAACGCTACTAAGCCACGCCCACGGCAGTCGCTATGACGACCAGCCACGCTGAGGCGGTACTAAAATCTGCAATGGAAAACGAACGCACAGCGCGTCGAGGAGAGTAGAGGCGAGGCGAGCAGGTACCATGTAATGGAAAAACGCCATTAGACGTTTGACATTCTATCAAAACGTAAAGACTTAGTCAGAGCTAAGTTGTGAAGCGTTTTGGCGGTCTTCTAACGGCTCGGGTGTGGCGAGGTGTCAAATTTTAAGTGCTTTGCAACTGGACTGTACGTTGTCCACTCTGCCCGAAGTCCTGGCCTAAAGACGTGTTTGTTTGTTTGTTTGTTTTTTCAGTTGCAGGACAACGTGATCACTCCTCGAGACACCACCATGACCTTCACCTGCTTCGTCTTCTTCGACATGTTCAACGCTCTGAGCTCGCGTTCTCAGGTAACCCGTCACACACACCGGAGACCACTCGCTGCTAGGAAGACCTTCTCTGGGGAACGTAAACGCTAGCCTGGTGAGAGCGTCCTGATCTGGCGAGCTCCAGTTTTCCTCTCCCAGATCAGTCTGGCATCTTGAGATAGAGAACATTTGGAGCAGTTCGCCAAACGACCGACCAATCAGCGTTGGTTTTGAGGCGGGTTTAGTAAGGGTGGGAATCACCAGAGGCCTCACGATACGATATCATCCCGATGCTTTATGTCACGATACCATATTATTGCGATTTTAAACATATTGCAATATTCTGCGATATATTGCAATGTATTACCTTTTTTTCCAACTTCAGATTTTTTCCAATTTAAAATGATGTCCCGAAAGGACAGTTTTGTCAACATCTGTTTTATCTAAAAAGATACATTTCTCTGTTTGTTCATCTCACTTCAATTGTATTGCTGCAAAATGTGATTGTCAAGCAGACAGACTGACCAACACATATGTTATAAAAGATCGATACTTGGCGTCTGTGTATCGAGTATTGCCACGAAAAATATCGCGATACTATGCTGTATCGATTTTTTTCCCCCACCCCTAGGGGTTAGGTGGTGATAGACAGATTGTTTATCCAATCAGCTAACCAGGATTTTCAGACAGCGATAGCCCTAATTCTGTTAGCCGCTCGCTAATGCTTTTTCCTCTTGGATCCTTCTTTTGGAATATGGACCAGGAACCTGAAATGGGGCCTTTTATTCCTAAATTCTCGTTACACAAACGGCAAATCTCCTTTACCGACATGCTGCTAGCTTGCTGAGCTAACGAGCTATGCTTGGCCTGCAGCAGCAGCAGGGGTAGCCTGGCTTGTGGTTGTATTTTTTAATACGCTTCGTGGATCTGATTGGTTGATTTGGCCCGTCTATCACCAACTATAGGTGATAGACAGATGGTTCATCCAATCAGCTAACCAGGATTTTCTCCCCCTTCCCAAAAGTTCTCCAACGGAAAGTTCCCAGATGGATATGCCGAGCAAATGCGAAGCGATCCATCTGGTGGAGTCAGGTTATGTAAACGCGCCTTTGTAGGTTTTTCTTTCTTTTTTTCAAGTTTGCTGAAGTCACAAAAAAAGTGGTTTTATTGAAGTGCTTCTATTTTTAAGGATGATATGTTCAGACGGATGGCTTAAAGCGGTTTCGTGCTTTCTGTGTTCAGCGCGCTTTTTTAAAGTTATTAATCGCTAACTGTTTTGATAATCGATTAATCTGTTTGAGTTTTAGAACTTCTCTGATGTCAGCTTGTTAAATGTGAATATTTTCTAGTTTCTTCTCTAAACTTCCTTTCATCCTTCCTTCCTTCCTTCTCTGCATTTCCTTCCCTTCCTCATTCCCTACGTACGTCCTTTCTTCAGTCTAGTTTCCTTTCTTCCCCTTTTTGTCCTTCCTTCCTTATGTATTCTTCCTTTTCTTTCCTTCTATCCTGCCTTCCTTCCCTCTTCTTTCCATCCTTGCCTCCTTTCTTTTATCCTTCCTTTACTTTCCTTCCCTACTTACTTCCTTTCTTCTTTCCTTCCCCTCCTAACGTACTTATTTAAAAACTGACATAAAGTCTCGAGCTGCAAAGATGAATCGATTAGTCAGTCAACCATTAAATTAATCGATAACTGTTTTGATAATCGATGAATCAGTTTGAGTCAATCTTCTCTGATATCAGCTGTGTTAAATGTGAATATTGTTCTAGTGTCTTCTCTCCTCTGGGACAGGAAACTGAATATCTTTGAGTTGGGGACAAAACAAGACCTTTGAGGACGTCATCTTGAGCTTTTTGGGGAAACACTGATCCACATTATTCATCATTTTCTGACATTTTAGAGCCCAAAGAACTCATCCATTCATCCAGAAAATAATCCACAGATTAATGGACAATGACAAGTTGCTTACCTACTTCTTATAAAACAATTTCTCTGCTGGATGAGAAGTGACAGTAAAGATATGAGTGTCTATGAGCTGGGCCTGACTGTGTGTCTGGTTCCCCCTACCCCCCCAGACTCGGATGGTGCATGAGATGGGTCTGTGCAGTAACCGGACCTTCTGTTATGCCGTCCTGGCCTCCATCATGGGTCAGCTGCTCGTCATCTACTTCCCTCCTCTACAGAACGTCTTCCAGACGGAGAGCCTCAGCATCTTTGGTAAGAGCAAAGTCGGCTGTCGCTACCCTGCTGGGTTTCTGCGGGGTCTTAAAGCTTTAGTGTGGAACTTTTTGATATTAATTTTAACCTCTGGTCGGATCGAGCAACATTTGCCGAAACCTTACGGGCTGAAAATGGCAAGTTTTAAGCAAAATTTGTATCGTGCAACAAGGCAGGTCTTCTTGGTTCATTCAGGGAATGAATATAAATATGTTTAGGGCATTTCCTCTCTAACTGGGACGTTTTGGGGACCGATAAGATAAACTGGTAAGAGCCAATGAGGTCTAACCATGTATCAGCTTATTTAAATATCTCACGTTACTGTAGTGTGTCAACATTTAACTTCATTTAATATTGTATGTGGCGTTTTCTTTTGCGTGGTGCAAATGTTCCACCAAAACTAGTTCCTTCCTGAGACTATTTACATTACATTACATGTCATTTAGCGGACGCTGTTATCCAAAGCGATAAATTGCTATACATACACTGAACAAAATTATAAACGCGACACCCCATTTTTCATGAGCTGAACTCAAAGATCGAAGACTTTTTCTACGTACACAAAAGGCCTATTTCTCTCAAATATTGTTCATAAATCTGTCTAAATCTGTGTCAGTGAGCACTTCTCCTTTTGCCGAGATAATCCATCCACCAGCAGCAGGATTGTTGCACAGGTGTGACTTAGGCTGGCCACAATAAAAGGCCACTCTAAAATGTGAAGTTTTACTGTATGGGGGGTTGAAAACCAGTCAGTATCTGGTGTTAGGGTTCATCCCCCTCTATCTATCTATCTATCTATTGACCTGACTGCAGTTCGTTGTCGGAACCGACTTGAGTGGGCAAATGCTCACATACGATGTCGTCTGGCACTTTGGAGAGGTGTTCTCTTCACGGATGAACCTAACCCTAACACCAGATCCTGACTGGTTTTCGGACCCCCCACATGTAGTGTGTTCAAAAGCTGCACGCATCTTATGTGCGTGCGTGCGGTGAGGGACGTATAGCCAAATTTCAATGCAACCCACAACTCATGTCAACATCATATAAGGGTTAACGGATAGAAACAACCTGGAGTGTTTTTCTCCCAGAATGCTGTGTGTGGCCAGACCTTCCCCTGCAGCGCAGTGGAGAGAAGTCTGGCGATGCGAGACTCTAACTACCAGTCCCTCCAGAAAAACGTGATTATGCGATCGCATAATTCAACGCATAATCGGCCAAAGGCGCATTTTTTCTCAAATACGCCGCACTTTCGCCGCATAAATTGCAGATTTCTGCGCAAAATATTTGGGGCTTGCATGATTTCATAATCCCCGCATTTTCGTTGCAAAAAAAGTCCCATGATATATCTTAGCAGAAAGTTGGAAAATGTTGCGTTTACTTCACACAGGGGCAGCCATTTTCCCCCGTTGCCATGGGAACGTTATGAAGTGACGTAATTATGCAACTTGAACGTCATCGAAATGCAGGGTGTTGTCATCAAACCGCAGTTTTTGCAAGTTCCTGCAATTTCATCGCATAAAATTGCATAAATATCATATATAGAATATTCCATCGCATTTTTTAAGAAAACGTGCCGCATTAATCAAGGATTTTTGTCTACAACAATCACAAAAAGAACTCAGCATTTTTCTGGAAGGACTGTAACTGTGTGTGTGTAAACTGTGTGGACTCTCCTGCAGACCTGCTGTTCCTGGTGACCCTCACGTCCTCGGTGTGCGTCGTGTCCGAGGCCATCAAGATGGTGGAGCGGTGGAGGGGAGCGGAGAGGAAAAGCCCGCCCTCCGACTGCTTCCACGAGGTATGACCTCCCCTCCCTCCACACACACACACACACACACACACACACACACACACACACACACACACACACACACACGAAATGAAGGACTCTGACGTTTGGAGGAAGAAGAAGAAGAAGAGGAGTGTGATGTTTTTTTTAGGATCTTACAACAAATGGCACTGACTAATTAAGACTGCGAGGACTTGTGGGATTTTTAGTTTTTCCTGCGAGCTTCTCCGGAGAAACTCCGGTCTGGGACTGGAGGAAGTTCCCCGGCAGCTTCGGGAGGTGAGTTAACAGACTGGACTTTGGTGAAACTGGGAGGACAAGATGCATGCTGGGAGATCAGACCCTTTACTAGAGCTCCACAGCAGCCGTTTGTTCGTGCTCGGGCCTTGCCGTAGACTACCGACCGTAGCTTTCGGGGGGGGAACGTACCGAACACAGCTTCCAGTTTCGATATTTAGGACGTAAGAATCAATGCTATAGAGAAATGTGCAATTCTCTTCCGGTCTTTCTTTCTTTCTTTCTTTTTGTATCCTTTAGAAGGTGTTGACCACTACTCAGCGTTTTCATGATTGATATTGATAACTTCATGTTTTGATTCCTCTATAGATGGTTTACAGTTAATTCACCTAGGTGGAGGTATAACGGTACAAAATGTCTAGTCCGTTACAAAGTTCTTGTTGTTTTTTTTTTGTTTTTTTTAGCTCAGCCAGGAAAAGAAAATGTTTAATTTCTTTCTGTTTTATTTAGGAAAAAGTTCTAATTTCTGCTGTAAAAATTAAAACACTATAAGATTTACTTATATTTCAATTATTTAAAGAAGCTAAGGCGTTATGTCAGTGTCGCTGTGTGCACTTAAAGGAACATTGCAGTTCACATCGAGCGTAATGCTTTAGTTTTGTGGTTTTTTCTACGGAAGTCTATGACTGCCAATATTTAAGAAGATAATTAAAGCAAATTCAAATAAAATTTTCATCATAATTTACTGGATTTCATTTGAGAGACCTGGCCGGTTGTCGTGGTAAAATTTCTGAGTTCTTGCACAGAAAAGTCAAAATGATTTAATAATCAAAAGGACATTAAATAGTTTAAACACTGAGAACAATGTTTAAATTCAGTTTGTAATTACATTTTTTTATTGATTTCTTTTCATTGTTTTGCAGATTTTTTTAAATTAAAAGTCTGTTGGGAGTGGGTT
Organism: Perca fluviatilis; assembly: GCF_010015445.1. Taxonomy (NCBI): domain Eukaryota; kingdom Metazoa; phylum Chordata; class Actinopteri; order Perciformes; family Percidae; genus Perca; species Perca fluviatilis. Next base: position 36,792,886 of record NC_053118.1, read on the forward strand.
GAAAAATAATTTGTCAATTTAATAAAAAAACACATTTTCATTATGGAAGTAATTGTGCTTTTTTTTTTTTTTTTAAACATTAAAAAAAAAATGAAAATGGAAATTTATTTTTTGTGGTAAATTAGAAAAAATGTTGTTAAATGGAATTAAAAAAAAAAAAACTGTTTGATTTACTAATGTTTGTTTGTTGGCATCCAGAGACTTCCTTACTCTGTCTGCAACGATGAAAACACTCCTGTGTCTGAATATCGTTCTCATGTTTCATCATTGAAGAAAAGAAGCCAAAGATTTCAAATTTTACACGAGCAGACGTACTTTGTTTAACTTTGTCAGAAAAAATAGAATCTAAATCAGGCACTGTGTGATTAACAGAAGTTTTATATATATATATATATATATATATATTTTATATTTTTTTTTATATATATATATATATATATATATATATATATATATATATATATATATATATTTATTAATTAGGGATGCACAGAATCCAGATTTTTTGGGGTTCAGCCGAATCCTGAATCCATGCTCACCAGATCCATGTCCACTTTCTCACAGCCTGCTGCATTGAATGCTCCACCTACGGCGCCGTTTATTACATCTACAGTACAGGCCAAAAGTTTGGACACACCTTCTCATTCAATGTGTTTCCTTTTTATTTTCATGACTATTTACATTGTAGATTCTCACTGAAGGCATCAAAACTATGAATGAACACATATGGAATTATGTACTTAACAAAAAAAGTGTGAAATAACTGAAAACATGTCTTATATTTTAGATTCTTCAAAGTAGCCACCCTTTTGCTTTTTGATAACTCTGCAAACCCTTGGTGTTCTCTCAATGAGCTTCATGAGGTAGTCACCTGAAATGGTTTTACCTTCACAGGTGTGCTTTGTCAGGGTTAATTAGTGGAAGTTTTTCCCTTATTAATAAAAAAGCAAAGGGTGGCTACTTTGAAGAATCTAAAATATAAGACATGTTTTCAGTTATTTCACACTTTTTGTTAAGTACATAATTCCATATGTGTTCATTCATAGTTTTGATGCCTTCAGTGAGAATCTACAATGTAAATCGTGTAGAAAATAAAAAGGAAGCATTGAATGAGAAGGTGTGTCAAACTTTAGCCTGTATGACATGTATGTGTATGTATGTATGTATGTATGTATGTTGTGTGTGTGTATATGTATATATATATATATGTATATATATATATATATATATATATATATATATATATATATATATATATATATATATATATATATATATATATATATATATATATATATATATATATATATACAAAAATATAATATAAAAATCTGTCCAGACATTTGATTCCCACTTTCACTCAGTTTGAAAGGGTCTAAAATTGTTAAACAGTGTTGAAACACATATTGGTTTTTTTCTGTGTAGTTTGTGGGATTTCTATAGCTTACTATGAAACCATAAAGCTCCCAAACACAACATGTAAGCGATGTTGGAGGCTCTTGTTTCACTTCTGTTTACTAAACCAATGATGCTAAAGTTGGCTGTATGACCTGATTAGGCGTGATTTAGCTCACACTGAGTGAGTAGTTTTAGTTTGGCAGGAGCTTTTAATCTGGTTGGAGATGTCTAGAGTAATTTGTCTCTGGTTGCTTTCACACCTTTCAACCTGTGTTGTTCACTCCTCTCGGTTTGTTTTTTAATATGATATTTGTTATTATTATAAGATAAGCGTGGAACAATGGATCCTTTTTGGGTTTTTTTCTTTGGTCTGGACCGACTGAAGCCGAACTACAGGTGTGAAACATAGACTGTATCTAAAGATGGGCCGAAGAGTCTCTACTGCCTCCCGCTGTACAAAAGTGAAGCCAAAACCTTGTGGATCCGGCTGCTAGTCTATATCTCTGAAGTTCCACTTCCAAGATTGCTCCGTTGCTGCCGAAATTCCTCCGGATGTCCCTCTTTTCTGCTGGATGTCCCGTCCCCTTCCTCTTGTCTCTGTGTTGGGGTTCTAGCCTCCGCTGATTTGTGAGGACTATGGTTAACTGCTCCTCAGATCTCTGCAGGAGTGAAATCCAGACAGCTAACAAGACTATCTGGCCAATCTGAGTTTTCCCTCACGCGACTAAAACTACTATTGAGCGTAGACATGTTCCACCAAAACAAGTTCCTTCCTGAGACTTTTCAGCAGAGGCACCGTGGCTCCGTCCGAAGCCCGCCCCTAAGACGATTGTGATTGGTTTAAAAGAAATGCCAATAAACCAGAGCACGTTTTCTCCCATCCAGGAAGCAGATTATGAATCCCACTATGGCCCCGCAAGACCTGCCCTACAAAGCAGCTCGATTGGTTGGGGTTAGGCATTTGACCTCGAGTGGTTAGGGTTAGGGTTATGGGATTGGTCAGGGGGGATAGGACCTGTACATGTAGGCATGGACGTCTGGCCAATAGTAGTGTGTAGGCCGCTATTGAAGAGCCGGTCTTGGCGCGTGGCAATAGTGGGATTCTTAATATCAGATCCAGGAATGCTGTGTGGACTCGCCAGACCCTCCTCCACTGGCGCTGTAGAGAGAGGTCTAGTCTCGCCAGAGGTGCTGCCATCTTCTAATTTTGGAGCCAGAGTCGTTTGGTGCAAAGTATTTCAGACTGTTTTTATAGCAAATCAAATAACAACAAAACCAAAAAACTTATCAGAAAAATGATAGCTTGAACAAACATCGGTGGGATTAGAACTTTGGCGTCGACTTAGATTTTTTGTATTTTTGGCCCATGTCCCATCCATCTTCAGGGTTCAACTTGGGGAAAGTTAAACGCATACGTTAGCGAGTAAATATAACAACCTACTTCGACCATTTGGGCGTCATCGTTACCATAAATCATTTGAGTTAAATGTGCCCTTGGTCAATCAAGAAATGAGTTGGCGACTTGATGCTTGTGGCGTATTTTTTCAACATTGTCTTTTTACACTTTTGATGCTTAGCGTTTAATAATATAAATAATATTAATATTAATTTTTTTGACATTTTCTTTTAAGTTTTTGTTTACATTTTGGGCGCTTTTTGACATTTTTTATGATTTTTTTTTTTTGTATGCTTTTTTGGCTTCTTTCTTTTTTTTAAGTTTGACCAATTTTTCACGATATTTTTTGATGTTTTTCCAAAAGAAATGTATGGGGGCCATTAAAAATGGACTTCAGGCAAAGTAAGATATTTTGTTTACTTGCCCGACTGGAAAATGAAAAGAAAAACTTCAAATTGAACCCTGATTTGACTTCACTTATATAGTCTATGCCAGGGGTCTTCAACATTTAAATAAATATCACAACAATAGTCGTGGCCCACCCTGCAGTAACTCTGAGGATCCGGAGAGTCCGAACCCCTGTTGAAGATCTCTGGTCTTATGCATTAACCCGTGGTGTGAAGGCGCCTAAATGAGTCCGACCACGAACAGTTTAGGAGGGTTAAATGTGCCATTACACCTCCACTACACGGCCTTGTTTCTGTGACCCGACACCTTATGTTTCATGCTTCTTTCTACACACACTGGTTAAGTTAAAGGGACCTCTTAACCTGGGACCCTTGCTGTCATCAGGGCCCTATTTCCAGGTAGGAGGTTTAACAAACTGAGTGCAACCCTGATCTCTGAGTTGATTTACCCTGAGATGGAAACTCTTGAGTTTTCCGGTTTCCAGAACAGCTGATATGAGTTGGTTCAATCAACTCAAGAGTGGAGTTCAACGCGTGCACCACCACAATAAAAGGCAGCATAAATGGAGCCATGATTCTCACGATTCACCATGGTAACAACCACAAACAAGCGGGTTCGTGGAAATACTCATGCGCACATACAGCGAGTAAAAAAAAGCAACACAACAGCTGCTGCAAAGAGAGAATTTAGCGGTAGGAGAAAATTGCTGCTAGAGGAAATGTGTATATTCCAATATAGTGTATATCATTTTTAATGATGATAGCCTAACATTACTGGTGAAATGGTATTGAATATATAATCTATTTCATTTTAAATGACAACACTGCAGGCAAAAAGGCTCGTCCTACTAATCCCATTCTGAGGGCTGCAGCACCATCATTACCAGAATTATAATCCATAATCTTTTTATTTCAAAGGGTTTACCTCATTCACCTGCAATACTGTGGAACTCCTTTTAAAAGCGTTTAAAAACACATTTCAGAGTGAGTCACACTCTTCTGGCCGCTTTGCTACAAGCGGCTTTACTAAAATGCTCCGCATCACCAATGTTGCAAGACAAATGCAGTTTGCAATAAAACATAGAGCGACACAAATAATCTGCTGGGATGTAGAGCATAGATGGGTGGCGTTAGCGATATGAGGACGGATAAGGTTAGGTAGCCCTAGGCTACATAATGTGATCGACTGGGAAGAAAAATGATATCGCTCAAATAGGAAGTTATCAAAAATTTGAGAAATAAAACATTTTATAGTCTGTCTATCATGGTTAATAAACCAACATATATATTTTTTTCATGCCGATAACAAACTGCGCTAAAATGCGCCTGATACAGAACTGAATGAATGAATGAATGAATGAGGAAATAAAGGCGCTGTGTCAGAGGGAGGAGACTGAGAGAAAAACCTGCTCCCGACCAGTTTAGGTTCACAGAGCTCACGTTACCATAGTAACTGACTCTGAGGTGAGGAGTTACCATAGTAGCTTGACTCTGAGGGTGGAGTTACCTCTCTTTCTGAAACAGAAACCAGAAATTTCCCTCATCTCAGGGTTAACTTAACTCAGTTTTCACTAAACCTGCTTTCTGAAATAGGGCCCAGGTCAGCTGTTAGCTGGTGGCGCTGTTAGCTGCTAGCTGTTAGCTGCTAGCTGTTAGCTGCTAGCTGCTATCATCCATGTTTGTCCTGCTGCCGCGGCATCACTATTTTATGAATGAAGCCTGGCGGAGAAATGTAAAAGTGCTGAAAACTCCTTTGTATCCAAAAAAGAAAGTAAGGCTCTATCTCGAGAGTTACCTCAACCGGTTTCGGGGCTCAGCTTTTCTTAGACATAAAGTAGGAGCCAAAAGAGGAAAAAGGTTAGGAACCACCTTTAAGCTTTTTCTGTCATTTCTGTCACTTTTTCCAATGTTCTTTTATCAATTTTTTTTTTCTCAAATGCTATAAAATTGAATAAAACACCAAATTCAAAGAAAGTAGTCAACTGATCATTTATTTTACTTGTAAAGCGTTACGTTATTTTTTGGGACATTTTGGTTGATAGAAACCCAAATTTCTGATATAGAAACTTTCTGACGAAATGGGTCAGATTTGACCGAGGACAACAAGGAGGGTAAAAGGAGCCACAGTCTCTAGTGAATGTCTCTATAATGTGAGTCACCACAACAGTCAAATATCCGGTTTCATTAACTACTACTAATGATTAGTATCGGCCTTTAAAACCCAAAATCCGATTGATCCTAATCCTGATGTTTCAAAGCTATGAAAACAAGGCCTCAAAAACCCCAAACACACAACAGCAAGTGAGCGGAGGAGTGCGAACTCAGACACTTTATAAACTTTGCTCACCCCTGTGCCTTAGAGAAACCAATTATTGTCCTCTCCACGTTAGTAGAAGCAGCCCTTTACTGACGAGGCAGTTCTTCTGTTGGAGTCACTTTCAACACAAGAATCCCCAAATAACATAAACCTCAAGTTTTATTTTCCGTTTTATTTTCTTGTCTCATTCAATCAGGATTCATGCTGCGTTCCAGAGCGCAATTTTTAGCCCGTAAGTTCACGACTTCAAGTCCACGACTTGGTAGCTCCAGGCAAAGTCACGACAAACCCTTCTGCTGCTCTGGCCGATGACCTTCGCGTCCAGCAAAGCCGTTACGTTTACCTACAGCAGATTTGTTGCGTCTGATGATAAAAATAATGACATTTTCGCTTATACCGTCAAAGCTGGCTAGCTAAACATTATGCTGTTGGCAGTGTTCAGGTTAGGCTACCTAGCGTTAGGTGCCAGGTGCACCAACCGTTGGCGTTAGCTGACGCTTAGCTGATACTAGCGATTTCTAAGTGGGCGACATATTTTGGGCTTCATTTAATAAACACAACCTGCAGTAGTACACAATTGTATGTGTATTGTTTTAATTACAATGTGCAGAATTACTTTCACGTTGCCTATTTATATCTATTTATTTCTATTTCTCCACCGTTAATCACTGCCGACTGTACAGCATCAACAGAAGCCATTGTTTATTATTATTGTGTGACGTCAAAACTGTAACTGGGAGTACAACCATCTGGTACCAGTTCAGGGGGAGTAAGTTAGGGGGTTAGACTGGCGTTCAGGGCACTTTCACAGGGAGAAGGTTGTGAAAACCGCGGTGACAGGTTGCCTGAGTGGCGCAGCATTACTTCCATTCTAAACAATCTGAAAAAGACATGGTGCTTTCTACAGGAAATGTAGTTGATTTCTTGTTTGATTTGTAGTTATTATTTTTGCTTTCTTCCCCTAAAAGAGCATCCAGGGGTGTTGGCTAAAAACGCTAAGAAAATATCTTCACTCTGCTGTTGCTGTTTCAAAAAATGTAATTTAATATTGTGCACTTGAGTCCGGATGATTTTGACAAACAATATGAAGTAAAATATGATTTCTCTCATGGAAGAAAAACATGTTTTAGTTTGATTGGATTTTGTAACATGATGTCAGCAAAAGCTTTAACAATGACAACAAAAACATATTAAAGGACATTAACTGTTGTTTTTTAACCTGAGTCTTGTTTATTTTTGCTTAGCTTTTTCCATTTCCTGATCACATAATGTCTTACTGTATCATAACCAGTTGTTCATTAAAAGTATTTAATAAACACTATTGAATATGATAAGTTCTGTTTCACCTTATTCTCTTTTCATTGTCCATATTTTGATACTTTCGTCAGTGTTTTTGTTAGAAATATGAGTCCTTACCCCAAGTGAAGGAGTTCACATACCTTAGGGAGTCTTGTTACGTGAGGGCGACAATGGGCCTGGGAGATTGGTGGGAGAATGCGCAGCAGAGGGTGAGAATTACCATAGATATATATTGTTCTATATCTAATGGGTATTACACATTCCTTTATTCGCACCATTGTGAGGAAATAGAGGCTGAGCCAGAGGCAAAGCTCTCCATCTACCGGTCAGTTTTAGGTCCTACCCTCACCTATGGTCATGAAGGCTGGGTCAGGACGAGAAGAACCGAATCAGAGATGGCGGCGGAGATGGGTTTCCTCAGGAGGGTGGCTGGCGTCTCCCTTAGAGATAGGGTAGAAGATCAGTCCACCGTGAGGAGGCTCAGTGTAGAGCGCTGCTCCTTTGCATTGAAAGGAGCCAGTTGAAGGGTGGTTTGGCGTCTGGTAAGGATGCCCCTGGGGAACGCCTCCCTAGGGAGGTGTTCCAGGCCTGTCCAGCTGGGAGGAGGTCTCAGGGGGAAATTCCTTGTATGTGTCCTCATACCTGGCAAATAAAAGCTGATTCTGATTCTGACATTACGACTTAAGCAACTGGTCCTCCCAAACCGTCACGACGTAGGGTGCGTTTGTGCCCCCCACCCTCTAATCCGGCGTTGTGAAACTATCCCACCTTGAGTTAGGTTTAGGCTAGATCCATATCCCATAGCGTTCCACTTCCAGGATTGCCCGTTGCTGCCTGAAGTTCCACGAGTATGTCTTATTTTTGGCCAGATGTCGTCCCCTTCCTCTGTCTCTGTGTTGGGGTTCCTAACCTCCAATTGGATTTGGTGAGGACTATGGTTAACTGCTCCTCAGATCTCTGCAGAGGTATAAATCCAGACAGCTAGCTAAGACTATCTGTCCAATCTGACTTTTTCTCACTTACGCCTAAAACGTACACGTTCCACCAAAATAAGTTTCTTCGAGGCTATTTAGCAGAGCACCGTCCGTGCCGCGCTTAAGCGCCGCTTAAGACGATTGTGATTGGTTTAAAGAAATGACAATAGCCAGATGTGATTCAGTCTCTGAGTTCTTTGCACAGAAAAGTCAAAATGATTTAATAATCAAAGGACATTAAATAGTTTAAACTTACTGAGAACAATGTTTAAGTCCAGTTTGTAATTACATTTTTATTGGTCTGCTGTTGTTTTGCAGATTTTTTAAATTAAAGTCTGTTGGGGTGGTTGAAAAATAATTTGTCAATTTAATAAAAAACACATTTTCATTATGGAGTAATTGTGCTTTTTTTTTAAACATTAAAAAAAATGAAAATATTTTTTGTGGTAAATTAGAAAAAAATGTTGTTGTTAAATGGAATTAAAAAAAACTATTTGATTTACTAATGTTTGTTTGTTGGCATCAGAGACTTCCTTACTCTGTCTGCAGCGATGAGAAACACTCCTGTGTCTGAATATCGTTTGCTCATGTTTCATCATTGAAGAAAGAAGCCAAGATTTTCAAATTTTACGAGCAGGCGTACTTTGTTTAACTTTGTCCAGAAAAAATAGAATCTAAATCAGGCTGTGTGATTAACAGAAGATATATATATATATATATATATATATATATATATATATATATATATATATATATATATATATATATATATATATATATATATATATATATATATATATATATATATATATATATATATATTTATTAATTAGGGATGCACAGAATCCAGATTTTTTGGGGTTCAGCCGAATCCTGAATCCATGCTCACCAGATCCATGTCCACTTTCTCACAGCCTGCTGCATTGAATGCTCCACCTACGCGTGGCCTTATTACATACAACAGGTCAAAGTTTAGACACACCTTCTCATTCAATGTGTTTCCTTTTTATTTTCATGACTATTTACATTATAGATTCCCACTGAAGGCATCAAAACTATGAATGAACACATATGGAATTATGTACTTCACAAAAAAGTGTGGAAATAACTGAAAACATGTCTTATATTTTAGATTCTTCAAAGTAGCCACCCTTTGCTTTTTTGATAACTCTGCAAAACCCTTGGTGTTCTCTCAATGAGCTTCATGAGGTAGTCACCTGAAATGGTTTTACCTTCACAGGTGTGCTTTGTCAGGGTTAATTAGTGGAAGTTTTTCCCTTATTAATAAAAAAGCAAAGGGTGGCTACTTTGAAGAATCTAAAATATAAGACATGTTTTCAGTTATTTCACACTTTTTTGTTAAGTACATAATTCCATATGTGTTCATTCATAGTTTTGATGCCTTCAGTGAGAATCTACAATGTAAATAGTCATGAAAATAAAAAGGAAACGCATTGAATGAGAAGGTGTGTCCAAACTTTTGGCCTGTACTGTGTATGTGTGTATGTATGTATGTATGTATGTATGTATGTGTGTGTGTATATGTATATATATATATGTATATATATATATATATATATATATATATATATATATATATATATATATATATATATATATATATATATATATATATATATATATATATATATATATATATACACACACACACACACACGCATAATATAAAAATCTGTCCAGACATTTGATTCCCACTTTCACTCAGTTTGAAAGGGTCTAAAATTGTTAAACAGTGTTGAAACACATATTGGTTTTTTTCTGTGTAGTTTGTCGTGTTTCTATAGCTTACTATGAAACCATAAAGCTCCCAAACACAACATGTAAACGATGTTGGAGGCTCTTGTTTCACTTCTGTTTACTAAACCAATGATGCTAAAGTTAGCTGTATGACCTGATTAGCGTGATTTAGCTCACACTGAGTGAGTAGTTTTAGTTTGGCAGGAGCTTTAATCTGGTTGGAGATGTCTAGAGTAATTTGTCTCTGGTTGCTTTCACACCTTTCAACCTGTGTTGTTCACTCCTCTCGGTTTGTTTTTTAATATGATATTTGTTATTATTATAAGATAACGTGGAACAATGGATCCTTTTTTGTTGTTTTCTTTGGTCTGGACCGACTGAAGCGAACTACAGGTGTGAAACATAGACTGTATCTAAAGATGGACGAAGAGTCTCTACTGCCTCCCGCTGTACAAAAGTGAAGCCAAAACCTTGTGGATACGAGCGCTGCTAGTCTATATCTACGAAGTTCCACTTCCAAGATTGCTCCGTTGCTGCCGGAAATTCCTCCGGATGTCCCTCTTTTCTGCTGGATGTCCCGTCCCCTTCCTCTGTCTCTGTGTTGGGGTTCTAGCCTCCGGCTGATTTGTGAGGACTATGGTTAACTGCTCCTCAGATCTCTGCAGGGTAAATCCAGACAGCTAACAAGACTATCTGTCCAATCTGAGTTTTCCCTCGCACGACTAAAACTACTATTGAACGTAGACATGTTCCACCAAAACAAGTTCCTTCCTGAGACTTTTCAGCAGAGGCACCGTGGCTCCGTCCGGAGCTTAGCCCCGCCCCAAGACGATTGTGATTGGTTTAAAGAAATGCCAATAAACCAGAGCACGTTTTTCTCCCATCCAGGAAGCAGATTATGAATCCCACTATGGCCACGCCAAGACCTGCCCTACAAAGCAGCTCGATTGGTTGGGGTTAGGCATTTGACCTCGAGTGGTTAGGGTTAGGGTTATGGGATTGGTCAGGGGGATAGGACCTGTACATGTAGGCATGGACGTCTGGCCAATAGTAGTGTGTGAACGCTATTGAAGGGCGGGTCTTGGCGTGGCAATAGTGGGATTCTTAATATCAGATCCAGGAATGCTGTGTGGACTCGCCAGACCCTCCTCCGCAGCGCTGTAGAGGAGGGTCTAGTCTGCCAGAGGGTGCTGCCATCTTCTAATTTTGGAGCCAGAGTCGTTTGGTGCAAAGTATTTCAGACTGTTTTTATAGCAAATCAAATAACAACAAAACCAAAAAAAACTTATCAGAAAAATGAATACTTGAACAAACATCGGTGTGATTAGAACTTTGACGTCGACTTAGATTTTTGTATTTTTGGCCCATGTCCCATCCATCTTCAGGGTTCAACTTGGGGAAAGTTAAACGCCACGTTGGGCGAGTAAATATAACAACCTACTCGACCATTTGGGCGTCATCGTACCATAAATCATTTGAGTTAAATGTGCCCTTGGTCAATCAAGAAATGAGTTGACGCTTGATGCTTGTGACGTATTTTTCAACATTTTCTTTTTACACTTTTGATGCTTATAACGTTTAAATTTTTTTTTTGACATTTTCTTTTAAGTTTTTGTTTACATTTTTGACGCTTTTTGACATTTTTATGATTTTTTTTTTGTATGCTTTTTTGGCTTCTTTCTTTTTTTTAAGTTTGACCATTTTTACGATATTTTTTTGATGTTTTTTCCAAAAGAAAATGTATGGGGGGCCATTAAAAATGGACTTCAGGCAAGTAGAATATTTTGTTTACTTGCCCGACTGGAGAAATGAAAGAAAAAACTTCAAATTGAACCCTGATTTGACTTCACTTATATAGTCTATGCCAGGGGGTCTTCAACATTTAAATAAATATCACAACAATAATTCGGCGGCCACCCTGCAGTAACTCTGAGGATCCCGAAGGGGTCACAGACCCCCTGTTGAAGATCTCTGGTCTATGCATTAACCCGTGGTGTGAAGGCGACCTAAATAGTCCGACCACGAACAGTTTAGGAGGGTTAAATGTGCCATTACACCTCCACTACACGGCCTTGTTTCTGTGACCGACACCTTATGTTTCATGCTTCTTTCTACACACACTGGTTAAGTTAAAGGGACCTCTTAACCTGGGACCCTTGCTGTCATCAGGGCCCTATTTCAGGTAGGAGGTTTAACAAACTGAGTGTAACCCTGATCTCTGAGTTGATTTACCCTGAGATGGAAACTCTTGAGTTTTCGGTTTCAGAACAGCTGATATGAGTTGGTTCAATCAACTCAGAGTGGGTTCAGGCGCGTGCACCACCACAATAAAAAGGCAGCATGAATGGAGCCATGATTCTACGATTCACCATGGTAACAACCACAAACAAACGGGTCGGCGGAAATACTCATGCGCACATACAGCGAGTAAAAAAAAAAAAGCAACACAACAGCTGCTGCAAAAGAGAGAGAATTTGCGTGGGAGAAAATTGCTGCTAGAGGAAATGTGTATATTCCAATATAGTGTATATCATTTTTAATGATATAGCCTAACATTACTGGTGAAATGGTATTGAATATATAATCTATTTCATTTAAATGCAACACTGCAGGCAAAAAAGTCCTAGTCCTACTAATCCCATTCTGAGGCTGCAGCACCATCATTACCAGAATTATAATCCATAATCTTTTATTTCAAAGGGTTTACCTCATTCACCTGCAATACTGTGGAACTCCTTTTAAAAACGTTTAAAACACATTTCAGAGTGAGTCACACTCTTCTGACGGCGCTTTGCTACAGCGGCTTTACTAAAATGCTCCGCATCACCAATGTTGCAAAGACAAATGCAGTTTGCAATAAAACATAACGCGACACAAATAATCTGCTGGGATGTAAGAGCATAGATGGGTGACGTTAGCGATATGAGGACGGATAAGGTTAGGTAGCCTAGGCTACATAATTGATCGACTGGGAAGAAAAATGATATCGCTCAAATAGGAAGTTATCTAAAAATTTGAGAAATAAAACATTTTATAGTCTGTCTATCATGGTTAATAAACCAACATATATATTTTTTTCATGCCGATAACAAACTGCGCTAAAATGCGCCTGATACAGACTGAATGAATGAATGAATGAATGAGGAAATAAAAGAGCGCTGTGTCAGAGGGAGGAGACTGAGAGAAGAAAACCTGCTCCCGACCAGTTTAGGTTCACAGGCTACGTTACCATAGTAACTGACTCTGAGGTGAGGTTACCATAGTAACTGACTCTGAGGTGGAGTTACCTCTCTTTCTGAAACAGAAAACCCAGAATTTCCCTCATCTCAGGGTTAACTAACTCAGTTTTCACTAAACCTGCTTTCTGAAATAGGGCCCAGGTCAGCTGTTAGCTGGTAGCTGTTAGCTGCTAGCTGTTAGCTGCTAGCTGTTAGCTGCTAGCTGCTATCATCCTTGTTTGTCCTGCTGCCACGGCATCACTATTTTATGAATGAAACGCGGCGGAGAAATGTAAAAGTGCTGAAAACTCCTTTGTATCAAAAAAGAAAGTAAGGCTCTATCTCGAGAGTTACCTCAACTTCGGTTTCGGGGGGGCTCAGCTTTTCTTAGACATAAGTAGGGGGGGCGCCAAGGAAAAAAGGTTGGGAACCACCTTTAAGCTTTTTCTGTCATTTCTGTCACTTTTTTCAATGTTCTTTTATCAATTTTTTTTTCTCAAATGCTATAAAATTGAATAAAACACCCAAATTCAAAGAAAGTAGTCAACTGATCATTTATTTTACTTGTAAAGAGCGTTCGTTATTTTTTGGGACATTTTGGTTGATAGAAACCCAAATTTCTGATATAGAAACTTTTACGAAATGGGTCAGATTTGACCCGAGGACAACAGGAGGGTAAAAGGAGCCACAGTCTCTAGTGAATGTCTCTATAATGTGAGTCACCACAACAGTCCAAATATCGGTTTCATTAACTACTACTAATGATTAGTATCGGCCTTTAAAACCCAAAATCGGTCGATCCCTAATCCTGATGTTTCAAAGCTATGAAACAAGGCCTCAAAAACCCCCAAACACACAACAGCAGTCGCTGCAGGGTACGAACTCAGACACTTTATAAACTTTGCTCACCCTGTGCCTTAGAGAAACCAATTATTGTCCTCTCCACGTTAGTGGAAACAGCCCTTTACTGACAGACGGCGTTCTTCTGTTGAGTCACTTTCAACACAAGAATCCCCCAAATAACATAAACCTCAAGTTTTATTTTCCGTTTTTATTTTCTTGTCTCATTCAATCAGGATTCATGCTGCGTTCCAGACGCAATTTTTAGCCCGTAAGTTACGACTTCAAGTCACGACTTGGTAGCGCTCCAGGCAAAGTCACGACAAACCCTTCTGCTGCTCTGGTCCGATGACCTTCGCGTCAGCAAGCCACGTTACGTTTACCTACAGCAGATTTGTGCGTCTGATGATAAAAAATAATGACATTTCGCACACCGTCAAAGCTGGCTAGCTAAACATTGTGCTGTTGGCAGTGTTCAGGTTAGGCTACCTAACGTTAGCTAGCGGCTACCAACCGTTGACGTTAGCTAGCGCTAGCTGATACTAGCGATTTCTAGTCGGCGACATATTTTGGGCTTCATTTAATAAACATAACCTGCAGTAGTACACAATTGTATGTGTATTGTTTTAATTACAATGTGCAGAATTACTTTACGTTGCCTATTTATATCTATTTATTTCTATTTCTCACCGTTAATCACTGCCGACTGTACAGCATCAACAGGGGGCGCCATTGTTTGTGTGTGTGTGACGTCAAAAACTGTAACTGGGAGTACAACCATCTGGTACCAGTTCAGGGGGAGTAAGTTAGGGGGGTTAGACTGGCGTTCCAGGGCACTTTCACAGGGAGAAGGTTGTGAAAACACGGCTGACAGGTTGCCTGGTACGCAGCATTACTTCCATTCTAAACAATCTGAAAAAGACATGGTGCTTTCTGGGAAATGTAGTTGATTTCTTGTTTGATTTGTAGTTATTATTTTTGCTTTCTTCCCCTAAAGGCGCATCAGGGGTGTTGGCTAAAAACGCATGAAGAAAATATCTTCACTCTGCTGTCCTGTTTCCAAAAAAATGTAATTTAATATTGTGCACATGAGTCGGATGATGTTGACAAACAATATGAAGTAAAATATGATTTCTCTCATGGAAGAAAAACATGTTTTAGTTTGATTGGATTTTGTAACATGATGTCAGCAAAAAGCTTTAACAATGACAACAAAAACATATTAAAGGACATTAACTGTTGTTTTTTTAACCTGAGTCTTGTTTATTTTTGTAGCTTTTCCATTTCCTGATCACATAATGTCTTACTGTATCATAACCAGTTGTTCATTAAAAGTATTTAATAAACACTATTGAATATGATAAGTTCTGTTTCACCTTATTCTCTTTTCATTGTCCATATTTTGATACTTTCGTCAGTGTTTTTTTGTTAGGGAATATGAGTCCTTACCCCCAAGTGAAGGAGTTCACATACCTTGGGGGTCTTGTTCGCGAGTGAGGCGACAATGGAGCGGGAGATTGGTCGGAGAATCGGCGCAGCAGGGGGTGGTATTACCATAGATATATATTGTTCTATATCTATGGGTATTACATTCACTTTATCGCACCATTGTGACGGAAATAGAGCTGAGCCAGAAGGCAAAGCTCTCCATCTACCGGTCAGTTTTCGGTCCTACCCTCACCTATGGTCATGAAGGCTGGGTCAGGACCGAAAGAACCAGATCCAGGGTACGAGCGGCCGAGATGAATTTCCTCAGGAGGGTGGCTGGCGTCTCCCTTAGAGATAGGGTGAGAAGATCAGTCCACCGTGAGGAGCTCGGAGTAGAGCCGCTGCTCCTTTGCATTGAAAGGAGCCAGTTGAGGTGGTTTGGGCGTCTGGTAAGGATGCCCCCTGGGCGCCTCCCTAGGGAGGTGTTCCAGGCCTGTCCAGCTGGGAGGAGGTCTCAGGGGAAATTCCTTGTATGTGTCCTCATACCTGGCAAATAAAGCTGATTCTGATTCTGACATTACGACTTAAACGACCGGTCCTCCAAACCGTACGACGATATGGGTCGTTTGTGCCCCCCCCACCCTCTAATCCGACGTTGTGAAACTGTCCCAGCTTGGTTAGGTTTAGGCTAGTCCATATCCACAACGTTCCACTTCCAGGATTGCCCCGTTGCTGCCTGAAGTTCCGCAGTATGTCCTTATTTTTGGCCAGATGTCCGTCCCCTTCCTCTGTCTCTGTGTTGGGGTTCTAACCTCCGGTGGATTTGTGAGGACTATGGTTAACTGCTCCTCAGATCTCTGCAGGGTAAATCCAGACAGCTAGCTAGACTATCTGTCCAATCTGACTTTTCTCTCGCACGCCTAAAACGTACACGTTCCACCAAAATAAGTTTCTTCCCGAGGCTATTTAGCAGAGGCACCGTGGCTCCGTGCAGCGCTTAGCGCCGCCCAAGACGATTGTGATTGGTTTAAAGAAATGACAATAGCCAGATGTGATTCAGTCTGGGGGGGGCAGAGGTGACTGCTCGCAAGTGTTTTATCTCTGAAAGCTGATTGGCTGGAAGGAGCTTGCTGGACTGTATCTCACAAAGCACGTGTGACACTGAAGTAACAGAAACGATTAGTCGAACAACACTCAAATTAATCGGCAACTTTTTTTAATAAGCAAGCAAAAAAAATGAAAAACATTCCCAAGTTCCAGCGTCTTAAAGGTGCCCTATGAGTTCCTGCATGATGTCACTTCTGTTGACGTTCCAAGTAAATTTCAAACAAAACAGAGCCAGCTCGCCCCTCCCCTCCGTAAATGTCATGACTAACTGACACTAAAAGCTTTGTTGTGTTTGTTTTCAAAAAGATTTTTGTGGATTTGTTGGCATCTGTCGCTCAAGAATTATATGTGTTATGAACTTTTTTTTTACTAAATTGAGCTTGAGGTTTTCAAAAAAAGTGGTGGGTACAAAATGACTCATGACGAAATCTGATAGGTACGCGTACACACCGTCCCCACCGAAATCAACGCCTATGGCTGTAGGTGTGTTTCTGTCTTCCTGTGAAGTGAAGTGAAGTGAAAGTGTAAAGTCTCTCAGACTCCATTTTACACTCGACAGAACAGAGAGAGGAAACATGCCGTCTGAAGCAGGGTAAGTGTTAATCTTATTATTGAGGATATCTTTTTCAGATGAATTCTTTAGTCTGTTATACTGTATGTCACAAAAATACCTTTCTGATAATAATCAGCATCTAGAGTCCAAGTTAACATCCTTAAATGTTTTCATTTCCTGGTTTCTGAGCCAACACAGTACTCAACATACGACAGGCCAACAGTCAAAATGGAGATCAGCCTCAGCCTAGTCTGGATTTAAACCAACCAGTCAAAGTGTAGCATTATGATAACTAGAAAATGTTAACGGAGTGTCTATTTGCACCCCTGGTACGAATAGCCTCGGCCACACAGCTGAGCTATTCACACCCTGTGACGTAACAACAAAAACACGTTGCTCGCGTGCACCGAAATCATGGCGGACGTTCATCTTTCATGACTTACTGGCAGAAACTGGCAAAGTTTTGTCTCTAAAGTTTATAACAATTGAATTTCTAGCGTACGACAGGCCAACAGTCAAAATGGAGATCAGCCTCAGCCTGTAGTCTGGATTTAAACCAACCAGTCAAAGTGTAGCATTATGATAACTAGAAAATGTTAAACTAATATAATATAAAACTAATGTAAAATAAACATTATTATACTGTGTGTGTGTGTGAGAGAGAAAGAGTTAAAGAATAGTATCTATATAACATTTTTATAAATCTGAGCTGCAGGTTCTACGAGCTGAGTTGCTAAATGTGGCAGGTGGTATCTAACATAGATATAAAACAGTAAATGTCTAATTGACTCTGTACTGACGTGTTGGAAGTTGCACAGCTGATAAAACTGTTTCTGGCCAAAGGTGGCAATGGTGAACAAACAGTAGCCCTACCCAGGTAGGGTGGTCAGTTATCCCATTATTTATGACGCCATGTCACAGCTACTGTTTTATATCTATGCAGGGGCGGATCTAGAAAAATATTTCTGGGGTGGCGAGAGGGGGGCAGGAATTTTTGAGGGGTGGCAACATATGTCAGATGTATATTTACTGAATTTAATCAGTTATCACAGTTTGATGAGAAATAGTATGTACACACTACAAAAGGGCACAGGCTGCCATTTACAAACTCATACAGACAAAGTCAATCGTTAAAAAAAAAAAAAAAAAAAAAAAAAAAAAAAGAAAGGGAAAAGAAAGGGAAAGAGAAAAAAAAAAAAAAAGAAAGAGAGGAAGAGGAGGGGGAGGGGGGAAAAAATGTGGGGGGGGAGAGGGGGGGGGAACACACCCCGGGGTGTGTTTTTTTTTTTTTTTTTTTTTTTTTTTTTTTTTTTTATATTTTTTTTTTTTTTTTTTTTATTTTAGAAGAAAGAAAAAATTTTCCACAAAAATAAAAAACCCTTTTCCCATCTCATCAAACTTTCAACATTATTCATATTTAGCTTTGTCATTTGTTGTTCTTATTCATATCTAACTTAGTATACTATGCATCAACAGTTTCCATACCGTGTGGACAGAGGTGTCAAGTAACGAAGTACAAATACTTCGTTACCTTACTTAAGTAGAAATTTTGGGTATCTATACTTTACTGGAGTAATTATTTTACAGCATACTTTTTACTTCTACTCCTTACATTTTCACGCAATTATCTGTACTTTCTACTCTCACATTTAAAAAATAGCCTCGTTACTCACATTTCAGTTCGGCTTGTTTTCATTCCGGCTTGTCGTTCAAAAACAAAAACAAAAAAAACTATCCAGATCGCTCCATCCGGAGAGTGAATGTGATTGTGGTTGGATGAGAAGTATAAACATATACCATTCCGACACCCTATTGGTTTGTACGCGATCCATAACACCTGCACAGACCCGGTGCTAATAAGCCACCGGGGCCCTAACAACCGTTATCTACCGGACCGAATAGCAACGCGGATTTCGTTGCCTTATTTAGGTGCCACTTAAATGCCTGTGCTTCTCTCTGATGTTCCGAAAACGGACGTTAGAGGGAACTGAAACATCGCCGCACGGGACGCTAGTTAACAAGTTGGCAGCAGCTAACGTTAGCCTAGCGTTAGCTAGCAGCAGGTAACGTTAGCCTAGCGTTAGCTAGCAGCAGGTAACGTTAGCCTAGCGTTAGCTAGCAGCAGGTAACGTTAGCCTAGCGTTAGCTAGCAGCAGGTAACGTTAGCCTAGCGTTAGCTAGCAGCTGGAGTAAACACGGTTAAAATGCTGAGAGCTAAACGGTGTAAAAGTGTGTCTGTATTTCACTGGAGAGGATTCTAACACCAGACTGTAGCTGCCCTTGTCTGAAAAACACAGAAGAGATGTGTCACCTTTTTCAGCCCTTCTGAGTCTGCAGGTATGATTTTAATATAACCTTAGCTATTATAGTCATTATGGCCTTTAGAAAAATGTTTTTTGTGGAAGTGGGGTTTTGTCCCCACGTTTTGGGGTTAAGCTTTTGTCCTTAATGGCATTACATCAGGGGTCTTCAATGTTTTTTAAGCCAAGGACCCCTTAACTTAAAGTGAGATGTAGCAGGGACCCCCTACTACATATTGTATGAAATTAAGTTGCATATTAAACTGGGCCTACAATAACTATTAGGGCAACCTGAAGCCTTCTTACATACCCTTTTTTCATAAGCTATTAAAATATTAATTGTTGGCATGATTTTATAAATCATATTTGAATGTTACATATGTGGCACAGTAAATCTAGGATTAACTGTATCTGTGGGCTGATATCTTAGTGACTACCTAACCTATAGGCCAGTAAGCCTATCATCAGTGGGAATTTATATTTGCTAATAATATATTGGAATTATGTTAAGGCATTTTAATTTTTTTCTTTTTAAAGACTCAAAAAATTACAATAATTTGGAGGCCCCTCTACAATGACTCTGAGGACCTCCTGTTGAAGATCTCTGCCTTAAATTACTTTTACTTTTATACTTTAAGTAGTTTTGAAACCAGTACTTTTACACTTTTACTTAAGTAAAAAGCTTGAGTTGATACTTCAACTTCTACAAAAGTATTTTCAAACCCTAGTATCTGTACTTCTACTTGAGTAATGAATGTGAATACTTTTGACACCTCTGCGTGTGGACCAGCTTGACTGGAGATGGTTGGAGGCACTCTGCTTTCCCTTTCACTGTCTGAGCCCTGCACCTTCTCTTGTCTCTCGCTTTCTCCTTCCTCCTCTCGGTGATGCTCTCCCTCTAGGCGGCTGCATATATGAAAAAAAAACACCTAACCCTAAAAAAATTCTAACAAAAGGTTTCTCAGCTGTTTTTTGTAGTATTAGGTGTCCTTAATAACATACTAAAAGTTTACCAAAGTTTGACCACTATAAAAGTGTAATTTTCAAGATGACGTCCAAGATGGGCAGGAAGCCCTCAAAATATCCTAACTCCTTCATTATTTGACCTAGCCAAGTAATCTTGGTGTCTAACCCCATGTTTTCTGGGTCTATGAATCCATTGGACTTGTCTAAATTACACTGACATGATGACATACTTATGGAATACATTTTGTGAGATAACTGTAAGGTTTTATCTTTTTTGGGGGTGAATCAGAGATGTAAACGATTTAACCTATGTCATGTAACTCCTATTCAGTACGCTTTTTTGGACACATACCCTTTTTTTGCTAAAACACAGACTTGACATTCAATGTAAAGTTTATTCCACCCAAAAGTAACTTAAATGACTTTTACCCCCCACCACCACACCCCTCCTCCGTGTGGTGGGTAAAAAAAAAAGTACACTACGGTCAAAAGTTTTAGAACACCCCAGTTTTTCCAGGTTTTAATTGAAATTCATGCAGTTCAATGTCTCATTGTACTCTCAAATGAAAGAATAGAACAAATTTAAGTTAAAAAAGAAATCATGGAATCAATTTATAAACCAAAATGTAGTCTAAATTTTTGACTCATCAAAGTAGCCCCCTTTGGCAGATATAACAGCTGAACACACTTGTGGCATTCTTTCTACAATGGAAATCAAATATTCTTCAGAAAGTTCTTCCCAACTCTGTTGCAGAAGTTCCCATAAATGCGTGGCACTTGTAGGTTGCTTTGCTTTCACTTTTCTGTCCAGTTCATCCCAAACCAGCTCAATGGGGTTTAAGTCTGGTGACTGTGCTGGCCACTCCATGTTTTTAAGCTTACCATCTTGTTCTTTTTTGCTAAGGTAGTTCTGGCATAGCTTGGACTTATGTTTTGGGTCATTATCTTGCTGTAGGATGAACCCCTGACCAACTAGGCGCATACCAGAGGGTACTGCATGGCGCTGCAAAATGCTGTGGTAGCCGTTTTGGTTCAGGGTGTCTTTCACTATGTACAAATCATCGACCCTGGATCCAGCAAAACAGCCCCAGACCATCATGCTTCCTCCTCCATGTTTGACAGTTGATGTCACACACTGAGGAACCATCCTTTCGCCTACTCGACAGCGTACAAAAATCCTACGTGATGAACCGAAGATTTCAAATTTTGATTCATCGGTCCATAACACCTTCTTCCAGTCTTCAGTAGTCCATTGACGATGTTTTCTTGGCCCAGGCAAGCCTCTTTTTCTTATTCTGACGTCTTAGCCATGGCTTTCTTGCTGCAACTCGACCTATCAAACCTGCAGCTCGAAGTCTTCTCTTTACAGTTGAAACTGAGACTTGCTTATTACGACCACTATTAAGCTGTGCTTGAAGCTGTTGTCCTGTGAGCCGCCTATCACGCAAGCTGTTGACTCTCAGAAACTTGTCTTCTGATTGTGTTGTGGCTTTGGGTCTGCCAGACCTCTTCCTGTCAGAGTTTCCCCAGTTTCTAAGTGCCTTTTGATGGCGAAGAATACTGTACTCACTGATACCTTGACTTTCTTCGCAATTTCTCTGTAGGAAAGACCAACATTCTTAAGTGTTATGATGGTCTTCCATTGTTAATTACCTTTTTCACACCATTTTTATAGCAACATACTACTTTCTGCAGTACAATACTGTTCATACAATGCTCACGAGGGTACGGTACCACAGTGTGTTCCAACAATACTTTTATACAAACAGAGGGGGTTGTAAGTAATCCAGACAAGTTGGAACACCTGTGGGAATTGGTAGCACCAACATTCAAAGCTTGATCAACCTCTAGAACAGCTTTACGTTGTTTCATTTCTTGTTCCATGAAAAAGGCCTTTTTGTAAAATACTGAAATGTACATTATTTTTCAGTTTTGAGTAACCTTACTTATTTTTTTAACCTCAAGCAGTTAACTACTTACCGTTGGACCATTTCAAGCTATTCATTGGACTTGAACTGCTCAAATTTCAATAAAAAAACTAAAAAGACTGGGTGTTCTAAAACCTTTGACCGGTAGTGTATATTACAGCACAAATGTCTTATTCTCAGACACATGCTCAGTGTCATTTTATGGGGGTGTCAAAAGAACATTAGAAATATTTCTAACACATGACAATGGCCAACAATGTGAGTGTATTAAGAGAGGATGACATTGTTGGATTAGCTTGAGGAAAAAGTACACTCCAACTTTGAACATGAGTCATATTGTTGTAAACCAAGAAACTTGCCCCATTTGCTGTAAAAACTTAAGAGATGGCTCTGATGTGGTAGAGGTTCATCAGAAGGGAGCTGATGGACAGAAACCACCAACACTAGGCAAAATGATATGAGAAATATGCAATTACTTAAGGGAAATTTTATAATTACAATTACAATTTTTTATATATATATATATATATATATATATATATATATATATATATATATATATAAATATATAAAAGTGTGCTTATTTATCATACAAATATGGTAATTAGAATATTAA
This sequence comes from Perca fluviatilis, assembly GCF_010015445.1. Taxonomy (NCBI): domain Eukaryota; kingdom Metazoa; phylum Chordata; class Actinopteri; order Perciformes; family Percidae; genus Perca; species Perca fluviatilis. Next base: position 36,815,391 of record NC_053118.1, read on the forward strand.
ATGGCCAAAACATGTATAAGGTACCAGTGTTCATGGTGTAGTAGGAATACAAAGGAGTAATGGTCTTTTTAAGGACCTGGCGGCCGCCATTTTAAAAATGGGGCCTTTCTTGAAGTCAGACTTTGGTAAACTTTTAGTATGTTTTTAGGTACATCTGATACTACTGTAAACCACTGAAAAATCTTTTGTTAGAATTTTTTTGGGGTCAAGCCATATTTGCAGCTGACTACTCCATATCTTCACCGCTGTGGTCTTCTCCACCTCCTCCTGTCCCTGGTCGCCTTGGCCTTGTATTCTGTCTCTGTCACGTTTCTGTTGCCCTTTTCTCTCTCCTTCCACCTCTTCTCTCTCTCCTTCCACCTCTTCCCTCTCTCCTTCCACTTCTTTTCTCTCTCCTTCCACCTCATCTTCTCCGTCTACCTTGCTCACTTGTTCATTTTCTATTTCTCTCGCCTTTCTCTTTGGAGACAAAAACTGAATATGCTACCTTTCCTCTTCATTTCTGTACGATTCAAAGTAACGATGTTTTCCTTGACAGACGTTGAATCAATATTAGCTTTTGTAGCCTACTTCCCACAGAACAAACGTCAGACCCTAAGTAACATTGTATAGTTGGCGAAATAACGTTCTTCAACCTGATTTTTATCATCTCAAAATCAGCATCGCAACTATGCTAGCACTGTGCTTTCGTTATAATTTCATTTCTTGATAGATAGTTAATCCGTTTTGACCTCTTTCCTCCTGTGTCTCCATTTATCGCGACTCCTGGCTCCCTCGCTTAGCGCCACTCAGTTTTCCAAACAAAACTCTCTCCGCTCTGGCGTCATCTTATGCTGCATTCACTGCAGTCGGACATTGGAGACGCACGCTCGTAAATTGTCAAATTGGCCATAACTTTTACCGTAATTCGTTGCTGCCAACTGGGGTGGCAGCAGGGGTGGCAATTTTAGGGTGGCAGTTGCCACCCTATGCCACCCCTGTAGATCCGCCCCTGTATCTATGGTATCTGAGGTTCGTCCTATTTACTGGAGCAGTGATCAAAGTTTGAGTGCATAAGAACCTTATGGGATGGGGATGATTCTTCCAGGTATTAGTCAAACCCTCCAGTGTTACGTGGTGTTATTGTTTTACAAAAAATTGATTTCTATTGTAAAATGCATTAAGTTATAAAATATAATTTGATGGTTTAAAGAATTATTTGACAAGTAGCCATGGTATACGTGGGTTAACGCCCTTCGAGGTGTCCATTGTCAGGTATTAAGGTTTGAATATTTGTAGTGGAGTTTTTCCATGTTCAGCTTTGTTGTGGTTGTTTTTCTTGGACCTGTGTGTAATTTGTAGGTGTTCACGTATACCGGGCCTATAAAGCTGAGTGTGATACGAGAGGGAGGAGCACTGAAAGGTGAAAGTAAGAAGTCAGAAAGCCAGACTTCATTTTACACTCGACAGAGCAGAATCAGGGTGAGTGGTAATCTTATTATTCAGTCCCTCCAGGATTTCGCAGCCTTTTTTTGAGATTGTTGCGTCCCAAAATGCCTGATTTCGCGGGAGTTTGGTAAAAAATTGCGATAATAGTTGCGATGTCTTTTATATTTTTGTTGCAATGAAGTTGCGAGAGACAGTGAAAGTTGCAAAAAAAAGTTTCTTTTGTATAGTTCTTTAAAAATAAAAAGTGAACTTGATTTGGGGAAAATAAAACTACTCCGGGCTGAGTTTTCCTAGTAACCAAAAAGGCTCACGATGCTGCAAATGTTGGTATAATATGAAAATGGCTGGTGGATTTAAGACAAAAAATAATAATTTATTGCCTGAATTTGAGCAGCAGCCCCGCCTGCTGCAGAGCACTGACAGGATTGAAACGGCAGCAGCTTTCAGCGACTTTAGGCCGGCTACACACTGGCTGCATGGCGTGAGCGTGGCGTCTCTGTTGCGTGTCAGTTGCGTGGCCGCTGCGTGGCGTTTTCTACGTCTTTGCACACCAGAAACGTGTCTGACGCGGTACTGCTACTGCTACTGCTACTGCTACTGCTGCTGCTAGCCTTGTCTGGACACATGGATGTCTCCCATTGATAAAATGAAATGTTAAACATAAATATATTCTGATCTGATTACAGCAAAGACGTCGGCAGTATTGACGGCAAAATAGGCTCCAGAATATCTCCTTCTGTATTGACAGGTGCAATATTAGAAAAACCGATTATTTTTTTTAATTACATTTATATATCTGCATATCAAAACTTAGAGACTTTTAAACATCAACATGTCATTTATTAATATGTATTCATGTCTAAACAACATATAAACATCTTTTCCTATTCTATTTTGCCTAGAAACGCTTCCAACACGCTAGCGTGTCGCATGAAAAATAGGCGTCGGTTCTATTTCTAGCATGATTGCGTTTTTGGCGCGGGTCGAGCCACGCCTGAGACGTGCGTGTCACACAGGCAGTGTGTAAGCTCTAACATGGCAGCCGAAATATAAACGCTCACGCCACGCAGCTGACACGCTCACGCCACGCAGCCAGTGTGTAACCGGCTTTAGAGTGAAAAATCGTTACAGCGTACATTGATGTTATAATGTAAACAGGTTGGCAGGACATTCGCTGTATGTTTTGTTGGTAAACGTGAGAAGTCACACACGTCTCGTCTTCATATCAGAAGAAAGGAAATGAATTTGGCGCTGTAAGTGTTACGTCAACCTCACTCCCGCTTGGTCATTGGCTCTCAGAGTCACATGGGACTGCTGAGATGCAGTCGTGGGAAACTCCGGTTATTGGTTAAATTTTGAAGAAAAGTTGTGGTCAAAATTGCGAGTCGCACCAAATTCATGGCGATTGGTTGAATTTGCGTGAATCGTTGCGATCGTGACGTTGCAAAATTCTGGAGGGACTGATTATTGATTAATCAGCTGTGATTTTTTTCTGATTGTCTTTGAATTATTTAATCTTTCATACTGTATGTCAGAAAAATACCTTACTGATAAAATATCAGCATCCTAGAGTCCAAGGCAACATCTGTAAATGTTTTCATTTTCCTGGTTTCTGAGCCATCGCAGCTACTTAACTTGTAACACACCAACAGTCAAAATGGAGAGCAGCCACAGTGTGAAGTCTGACTTATTGGTTGGATTCAAACCAGTCAAGTGTGTGTGTGTGTGTGTGTGTGTCTCTCTCTCTCTCTCTCTCTGTGTCCATTGTTATTGGTTTACTTCTCAGACTTGAGAAGATGAGTGATTTAGAAGAAGACGAGGACAGATCAAAGTCTCTGGTCTGCAGAGGTCCCTCTATGGAGTGGGAGCAGTCTGAAGATGATCGAAAAAACGTCAGTAATGAACCTGGACCCTCAGACACAAAGTAAGAGACTGTTTCTACTGTAAACTGACTTAAGGATTATTCAGTTATTATTGTAGTCTTATGATCTACACTGTTCTTTTATAATTACATGAGTGCAGTAGAGGACAGTAACGAAACAGAGTTCATGACAGTAAAGAAACGGTACAGATGTATTGGTGAATGTCAGGTGATCCATGAAGGCTCTGATGGGGGGGCTTCTGGATTCTAGAGTTGGACAGGTGGCCTCTGCACTCTGTCTCAGCTGCCTTGACCACCATATTCATGACAAGAGATAGTACAGCCAGTTATGATCCCTCTCTTGAGCCGGTGCAGTCAGATGTTAAACTCCCAGATGTGACTCTTAACTCTGCAGTTCCCAAAGTAGTTCAGGATGAGGTCTGTGATCTTACTAGGTACTGTATGTGGTGTTGGTCCAGGGTGGCCACATCTTAATATGTTTCAACAACAATCAACATCATTTTAATGATAAAGAAATGTTTTTACAGAAAGATGAAGAGGAGTGATGTATCTGAGGAGGAGCAGCCGTCCAGATCCAGTACCAGAACCAGAGCTGGACTGCAAACAGCCAGTCAGAGCAGCTCTGTACAAAGTAAGTTTCTGTTGTCTTCATGTCTGAACACACCACTGGTTGTTGTAATACCAGACATTTAACATCTTTATGAATATCATTACAGTTTAAGTCCATCTGAAATTTAACTGCATCATTTTCATATTGGTAATAAAAATAGTCAACTTTTCTTTTTCTTTTTTTATCTTTTACCTTTGTCCTTTTTTAGTGAATGTTGGTTGGCAGAAACATAAGATCAGGATGAAGGGGACATTTAAACATGTGACTGAAGGAGATGAAACAGGAAGTGAAACCCTCCTCAACAGGATCTACACTGCAATCTACCTCACAGAGGGACCGAGTGAAGACGTTAATACCCAGCATGAGGTGAGGCAGCTCGAGAGAGCTTCCAAGATGAAGAATCTTGACGACTCTCCAATCAAGTGCTGCGACATCTTTAAAGCCTCACCTGACCAACAGAAACACATCAGAGTCGTCCTGACTAATGGTGTCGCTGGCGTTGGAAAAACCTGCTTAGTGCAGAAGTTCTGTCTGGACTGGGCAGAGGGTTTGGAAAACAAAGATATCAGTCTGGTGATCCCACTGTCGTTCAGGGAGCTGAACTTGATCAAAGATGAGCAGTACAGTCTTCTGGAGCTGACCCATGTTTTCCATCCAGCATTACAGGAGGTCACAGCAAATGAACTCACTGGCTCTAAAGTTCTGTTCATCTTTGACGGCCTGGATGAAAGCAGACTTTTACTGGATTTCAAGAAGAGGAAGGCTGTTTCTGATGTCACACAGAAGTCATCAGTTAACGTGCTGTTGACAAACCTCATCCAGGGGCAGCTGCTTTCCTCGGCTCTCGTCTGGATAACTTCCCGACCTGCAGCAGCCAATCAGATCCCTCCTACATGTGTTGACAGGGTAACAGAAGTACGAGGCTTCACTGACGCCCAGAAAGAGGAGTACTTCAGGAAGAGATTCAGTGATAAAAAGCTGTCCAGCAGAATCATCTCCCACATCAAGACATCCAGGAGCCTCTACATCATGTGTCTTCTCCCAGTCTTCAGCTGGATCACTGCTACAGTTCTGGACCACATGTTGACTACAGACCAGAGAGGAGAGCTGCCCAAGACCCTGACTGACATGTACTCACACTTCCTACTGGTTCAGACAAGGAGGAAGAAGCACAAGTATGCTGAGGGACATGAGACGAGTCCACAGGAGCTGACGGAGGCTGACAGGGAAGTTCTTCTGAAGCTGGGGAGGCTGGCATTTCAACAGCTGGAGAAAGGAAACATCATGTTCTACCAAGAAGACCTGGAGCGCTGTGGTCTGGATGTCACAGAGGCCTCGGTGTACTCAGGAGTTTGTACAGAGATCTTCAAAAACAAGAGTGTGATCTTTCAGAAAACAGTCTACTGCTTTGTTCATCTGAGCGTTCAGGAGTTTCTGGCTGCAGTCTATTTCTACCACTGTTACACCAACAGGAACACAGAGGTACTGGAGGACTTCCTGAGAGAAGATAGGGACCCATTGCTGGGTGTGAGTGACAGTGATGGCAATGTTCATGATTACAGAAGCCTAGATGTCTTCTTGCAGAGAGCCATGGAGAAATCCCTGAACAGTAAAAATGGCCACCTGGACCTGTTTGTCCGCTTCCTCCATGGACTCTCTCTGGAGTCCAACCAAAGATTGTTAGGAGGTCTTCTGGGTCGGACAGACAACAGTCCAAAAATGATCCAAAGAGCCATCAACAACCTGAAGAAGATCAACATGGACGAGATCTCTCCTGACAGGAGCATCAACATCTTCCACTGTCTGACGGAGATGAACGACCACTCAGTCCATCAGGAGATTCAAGAGTTCCTGAAGTCAGGGAACAGATCAAAAAAGATACTTTCAGAGATCCACTGCTCAGCTCTGGCCTACATACTGCAGATGTCAGAGGAGGTTCTGGATGAGTTGAACCTGAAGGAATACAACACAACGGTGGAGGGACGTCGGAGACTAATTCCAGCTGTGAGGAACTGCAGAAACGCTGTGTAAGTCCAGATGTGATTAACATTTATAAAATATACACTTAAACTTAAAATATACACTTTTTTCTTTCTAAGAGAAAGATGGCTTTGTATCAATGATTCTCTGTCTGGAAGTGACATTTCCTATTTATTTATTTTTCTGTCGCTGTAGTTTTGTTTAATGGATGAAATGTTTAGGCCTAGTTAGACAATGCATGGGTTACACTATTTTGTTGTGGCTGCTGTAACATGTTTTCTTTATTCTTTATTTTGTGCAAAGTAGAGTATGTTTTATATGGACATTGGACTGTAAGCTGTTGATAAAATTACTTTTGTATTGGTGTCATGTAATTCCATGTGGGATGGGACACTTAGTGGCATGACATATTAATAAAATATAATAGTATAGCTACTCCTTGAAAGCAAGATTTATTTAAAAAGAAAGATATAAAGTCTGCAGGCTATGAAAGAGAGAGAGATGAGAATTGTTGTTTCATGTCAAACACAGTGAGAGAAGATTAGCCGGACCGTTGATGACAAATGCATGAAGTAAATACAATGTGTCCCTTATTCATAGTTACATTTGTTGTAATATTTGTGTCATGACAGACTTTCTGGCTGCAGAATCTCAGAGACTCACTGTGAAGTTGTGGCCTCAGCTCTGAAGTCCAACCCCTCCCATTTGAGGAAGCTGGACCTTAGTGACAATAACCTGTATGTTCCAGCAGTGAAGTTTCTGTCTGCTGGACTGAGGAGTCCAAACTGTAGACTGGAGACGTTGAGGTCAGGTCACTGACTGTAGCTCATGTGTTGTTTTTTGTATTCATTTCAAATCTGTGACTGAGGTTTCACATGCTTCGCTCATAACTTTTCAGTATTTTTATTATTATATGAATTTTAATTACATTTTTTGTTTCATAACTGTTCTGTCTTTCCAAAAGGCTGAACAAAGTTTTTTTCAGCTTCCACAGACTCACATTGTGGTCCATTAGTTAGTGAACATGATTTCAGTACTGTTGAGGCTGTAGAGTCTGCCAGTGTGTTTACATGCAGTTAAAAACCCCATTGTATTCGGGAAAAGGTAAGACCATACCCTAGTTACTGCTGTGTATGTAAACACACTGAGTGAGGGATATGAATGAGATTGTTGAAGAGCAGATAAAAACAGTTTGAGCTTTGATTATAAATAGATTTTAACTATGATCCACAACAACAGAATGACAAAGTCACTTTACTCCTTTTAGCGAAAAGTTTGATCAGGACATTTTGAGTTACACATTTAAAACCTGAATATATCTGATTGGATAATAAATAGATTTTTTGTACATACATTTTTCTCTTATTCAGATTAAATGACTGCAGTTTGTCAAAGACCAGCTGTGCTTCTCTGGCCTCAGCTCTAAAGTCCAACCCCTCCCATCTGAGGGAGCTGGAGCTGAGTAACAACAAGCTGCAGGATTCAGGAGTGAAGATGCTGTCTGGTTTTCTGGAGAGTCCAAACTGTAGACTGCAGACTCTGAGGTCAGTCACCTTGTTTTACTTCTGTGTTGAAATTAATATAATTTGAAAGTTGTGGTGACACTAAACTTCTGACATAAGGCTGATTTTATACTGATCCACACTGTGCATCTTAGTCTGTATTCATCAAGGCATGTCGGCGCTGCGGTACAAATTCAACTCATGTTTAGTACATGTTAAATCAAAGAAAGAATATATAAGAAATGTAATCGGTGCGCAAAGTCCTTGACATCTATTCTGCAGTAAACATCCATGGCAAAAAGAAAACAAGGAAGTTTAATTCATTTTGGTTTTTACTAAGAAATTGTGTGGCGATGACGTTAATAGCACGACCAGTTCACCTGCTGCAAGCCCTGTTGGCACACCTCCCCCGGGGTGACAACGCAAGAAGAAGCTGAAGAAATAATGTCCTCTCTGGCTGAAGATGGTGGTGGTAACATTCCGTCAGAGGCCCGTCACTATCCTAACCCCTCTTGCTCCTCTTTCCGGTTAAATTGGAACAGCCAGCAGTGGAGAGACTGGAAAAGCCCATATACATGGTTGTTTGTTAAGGATGGAAGCTTGGGGTGCGTTGCTTCATTGAACAGAGGAATTGTGGTATTCTTCGGTAGCCTGGGTAACTTTAACCGTTGTTCATGTGAAATCTCAAAGACAGCCTGATACTTTGTTTATAGACTATTTGTGGGTGGCTGTTTGCTGTTTGACCTATCCCTGTTGATAACGTATAATAGGGTAAATTATGTATAGTACATACACTTGTAGCTGTATGCACTATACAAAAAACAAAAAGGGCTGCCCCGAAGGTCACAGTATAGTTCGAACACTGTAGATTTTAAAATATAACTGATAAAAAATACATAAATACAATGAATACATAAATAAACTTTATTTTAACGATCAAACAACATATATTCAGTTGTTGTCGGTGAAGGTTCTCAGTCATCCAGGTCATAGTTATCCAGGGAAGGGTTAAACTCAAAGGCAACTCCACAGAAGTCAAGATGATTGATACCGCCTTGTTTGTTTGTACTCCTGGCTGTTGTAACCACTATGGTCGTTGGAGATATAATGAGGGAGGGATGGCTTCCTTGACACCTCTTTCATGTCTAGGGGTAAACCGGACGCAACATAACGTGTGCCCCCCCCCCCCACACACACACACCACTCCCAAATGTGGCCAGGGTTAGGGGTTAGGGTTAGGCCCCAACACAACAAAAAAAACAACTCTAGAGGCAACCTACATTTTCCTAAACTAAAACAAAATGTAAAGAAAAGACAAAGCTCTAACCTAGGCTTCTGATAACAAAACAGGAGAAAAAGGGAACAAACATAAAGGACTTCTCACTCCTACCAAACTGCTACTAGCAATATAAGACAAAGAAAAATGTATTCACAGCTAAAACAAAATGGCTGAAGGATAACAAACCCAAGAGCTCAAAGCAACCATTTTCACTGAAGATTTACACAGGCACATGTTGGGAATGGCAGAATGAAGAGAGCCTGAGTTCCTGTCCGATGAGTCTTAAAATGGCTGTTGTCCTCCAGGTGACCAATCAGGAGACAGCAATCAGCTCTGCTGGACCAATCCGGTGTGCGCACCTGTTCTCCATTACCTGTGTACACTCAGAGGAGATCAACTGATAGTGCAGGGTGAAACAAATACAAAATATGACCCCAGGGTCATAACAATATATATACACTGGTTGGGCCATGGCTAGTCTTACCACAATGTTCCACTTCCGGGATTGCTACAGTGCTGCTGGAAATTCCGCCGGAAGTCCCTCTTTTCAGTCGGATGTACGTTACCTTCCGCTTTCTTTGTGTTGTAATTTTAAACTCTGTCGAATCAACTAAAACAACCATTGAACGTTCCACCAAAACAAGTTCCTTCCTGATGCATTGTCTTGTAATTGTAATTTATTCTTTATTCAGATGTTGGAACTGCACTTTGTCAGAGAAGAGCTGTGATTATCTGGCCTCAGCGCTGAAGTCCAACCCCTCCCATCTGAGGGAGCTGGACCTGATGGACAACAAGCTGGAGGATTCAGGAGTGACGCTGCTTTGTGGTTTTCTAGAGAGCCCAAACTGTGGACTGAAGACTCTGAGGTCAGTTCACTGACTCTCCTATACTTTTGTAGCATGGACAAAGATCCCGTGGGGATCTGCAGAGTATATACCCCTTATCAAAAACATGAAAGATGGTTGAAATTTTCCATAAAATGGAAAGAAGAAGCAATACTAAGGCTATGCATGTATTGAGCTGAACAGTAGTAGTAGCTAGCACTAGCATTAAAAATAAATTCTGATATTGATCTCGATTTTTTTTTATTACAATATTATTTTTGTTCGTCACTCTTTCTTCGGTATCAACTTTCTTACACCATTTTGGCATTATGGGGAGGTGGCAAGAAAAGTGTGATTTACATATAATATGTATGTCCCAATATGATTAAAGCGTTTGCTGAGAAGACCAATGGATTCCTGCTCAAAATGTTCCTTTGACCATAAGTAATTGAATACACATTTGGACAAGTTCCTGATATTTGAACTTTTCATTAAAACCTCATGACTCTACTACATATGCCATATTAGCACCGGGTTTCGGTACCCAACCCTGTTTGCTAGCTGTGTGTAATGCTATGCTTTGGAGCAGGCTGTGTATCCAGAAGACTTGACTCAGAAGTATGCAAATTGTATGTAAATCACACTATCCTTGCCCCCTTCATGCCAAAACAGTTACAAAAGTTTGGAGTGAAAAAAAAATCTGGCACTGAAAAAAGAGTGAAGTAATATGAGAAAATTGTCATTGAAAGTGTGCATTCTTTTTATTTTAGATGCAAAAACTGACTGTCAGTGTTCTAGTTTCCATTTTCTAAACTTCTACAATCTAAACCTTCAGTTCGGAAAACATTGAATGATTTAAACATTGTCTTCTAAAGTAACACAATTTATTATTTATTCAGATTGAGTGGCTGCAGTTTGTCCGAGATCAGCTGTGCTTCTCTGGACTCAGCTTTGAAGACCAACCCCTCCCATCTGAGAGAGCTGGAGCTGGGTAACAACGAGCTACTGGATTCAGGATTGAAGCTGCTCTCTAATCATGTGGAGAGTCCAAACTGTAGACTCAAGACTCTGAGGTCAGTAGAGTGTCCGACACAGGAGAGTGAAAAGTTTGATTTGTTTCCCAGTGATGTTTTTGAAACTAGACCAATGAGTAGTTATTTCCTCTAATCTAGGCTCAGAACATGATTGTTGGCAGTCAGATGTAGTTTTTGCAGTGAACTCTTGGCTTGGAACTGATGGCTCTTGTCAGGGTTCTGAAGCTGGCTTACTGGAACAAACAATTATTTAAAAGTGGATCTATAACTTTTGGGATTGTGTTTATCTCTACAGGATCGATGACGTGTTGATCACAGATGAGAAACAAAAGAAATGTAAGTATTAAAAGGAATTTTGAAGAATATAAATGTCTCCCTTTTCTAAAAGAGAACACAGGAAATGATGAACATAATACATATGTTTTTGAACAGATATTTGCAAACATTGAGTTTAAATTAAATTTACAATATTGTTATTTCTTAGAAATCTCTGTGTAGATGTAGTTGTTGGTTATATAAAAGTGTTTTCTCTGGTTATCTTCCAGGTCAAAGAGGGGAAAATCTACGGGGAAATGTCCCAGCAGAGGAGGACAGTGTCCCAGCAAAGAACAGCGTCCCAGCAGAGGACAACGTCCAAGCTGACGAGAAGCTGCGCTCAGTTCGGAAAGAGTTTATCAACAGAGTGTCTGAATCTGTTCTAAACCAGCTTCTGGATGAACTTGTTGAGGTTAAAGTGATAAATGATGGTGAAATGCAGTCCATCAGAATAAAAGCCAGATACGACAAAGCAGTAGAAGTGATCGACACGGTGCGAGGAAAGGGAGCTAAAGCCAGCTCAGTTATGATCGACGCTCTCTGCAAGTTAGACCGATTCCTTTCCGAAGAGCTGAACCTCAGCTGAAGCAAAAAGAAACCGTGGAGTGTGATGATAAATCTCTATAACAGCTTACTGTTATGCCATGAAAGCCTGTGACTTTAATAAGTTGACTTTGTACTCAACTTTGGAAACAAAAAGGCCTCATACTGTGGTCGAACAAAATATTTTTCCACTGGAATTTTTGGTGCCACTTTTTTTTACTGTATATTTGGGTTCCTGAAATAACTTATAAGCTAATATTAAAGCACTTGTCTGTGTACATTAAGGCTGTGACGATAACCGCATCACCTCAATACCGGCTGTGACGTGCCACTACCTTATTTCTTTACTTTTTGCTTGTGGAAGTTACAGGAGAACAGATATTGTGTGATAGGAAATATAATGAAAGCAATAATCATAATAATAATAATAATAATCACTGTGTAGTTATCCTCATCGACTGTCTTTTATCCTACATTCAAGAGTTGTTTGTCACTTCAGCTTTGCACATGAGGATGGACAGTCCATTGAGCTGAGGTGGACGTGGACACATTAACGTTAACGCTGTAGTGTTTACCATTGCACATTAGCCTACAGCTAGCGGAGTTCCCTCTGCGTATAGCTTAATCCTGACAAAACCGCACAGTTGAGTTTCAGCCTGCATGTACGTTTTGTAGAACGGTTATATTAGAGAGAGCAACAAGTGAGAGGACGGCCGAGTCACCCTCTCTGCTCTCTGTCTGCTCAGCTGCTAAGACCGCTGTGCTGCGAAGCGTCTGCCATCGGCATTGTCGGCAAACTTTTATTTTTATTTTTACTTTATTGACAAAAGAGCTTCCTGAACTGTCTGTGGAATAGATCAATGGAAAGGAGAGAAAGCAGAGGGGTCGTAAATGACAGTAAAGACTCTCACATTGAGCTGAAATGGAAAGAGTTAAGCCAATGTTTTTCGGGGGTAACGCCATTCACTTTACCGGCAGTATTAACAACATATAAAGCCATAGAAAGTGTCTTGAGAAGCTCTAGCTTCATGTTGTTTTATGTTCACTTTTAACTCACTTTACATCATCTTTGCTATCTCTTTTTCCTCTCACTTTTCCTTACAGCGGCACTCATATGCGCTACTCTCCGTTACCGCTCGCTGTCCACACGGGCACTGATGTCACTCACTTAAGGCACCCTGCCATTCTCGCTCTAACTTAGGCTACTCTCGTAAGGGGGTTGCGGTTAACCGCCATACCGCGGTTAAGAAAAACACCATACCGGCACAGCCCTAGTTTACATATTTATTAACAATGTCCAATCATTTTTGTCTCCTAAACAATTTTTGCTTTCAGGTTATTTTGCTTTGCTTTCTAAAGACATAATTGGTCAGAGAGATGGGCATTATTTCAATTAAATTTATTAAAAATACATATTTAATTACTTTGAAGTATTTTGTCATTTTTGTATTTAGCTGTACAGAAGAAATAAGATGTAATTTGTAAGAAAATCAGTCTTTGGCTAAATGCAACTGAATCACGTGACATGTCCACGTCGGATCCAGCAATGCTGTCATGTCCAGCTCCCAATCATAAGGTCATGTTTGTGTGGTTTTGTGTTTATTTCTGCACTTTTTTGCCACTTCCTATTTCTTTTAGCGTTCCACGTTGTTTTCCTTGTGTGCTTTTTGAGTTTTATGACCCTGCTTCGATCCCTGTCCCTGTGTTTTGGTACTTTAGCCTGTGTTTTTTTTTTTACACCTGTCAACAAGTCGTGCATTTGTGAGTCCATTATCCTGTGTGAGCTATCTGGCAGTACGAACTGGCCACTTCTGCATTTTCCCCTTTTCCTGTGAGCGTCACTTTCTCTTTCACAAGTTCTCCAAGCCACCTCCATCACATAGTATAGTAGTGTTAAAGTGAACAGCTGAAATTGTGAAAAGTGTCGACCAGGGAAGGGGAAAATTCAGAAAGCTCTACCAGGAGGTACCTGCACTGTAAATCCTATGTTGTTGAGATACAGGGGAATTTATTTCTAGTTATTGTGCTTTTGGCGTCGAGTGTTCCTGTGCTGTAAATCCTGCTGAGATGCAGGTGAAGCTGTTGGGTGCTCGTCAGTGTACCTGCCCTGCTTGGATTGGGGCGTTCTTCCAGTCTGGGCCTGGATGTATGAAACAGTCTGAGAATGGGAATCAGTTGTCTATGTGGAGAAATGGAGATGGCTAAGATGAAGCTGGCGCAGACAGAGCTGGCAAACAGGCGATCCTGAGGCACAGGTGTGTGTGCGTGCATAAGTGAAACCAAAACATCTGGATCGCCTCCTGGTGGCTCATAGCACACGTCATAATGTTATCATTTTTTACTTTTCTACTGTCCCTTTAAGTATTTTTTGTGAACCTGTGTGTGTTTGTTTTCAGTGACCATGCAGAGAAGGAAGTCGCTCCAGAAGAGCGGAACGATGTCACACACGAGGAAGCTGTGGGAGGAGAGCGCCCGATTGGTCGGATTAAAGGACACATTAAACAGAAATTCACAGAAGCAGTTTGAGCAACAGTTTCAAGTTTATTCACACATGTCTGATGGATAGAGGAGTCCAAACTGTAGACTGGAGACGTTGAGGTCAGCTCACTGACTGTAGCTCATGTGTTCTTTTTGGTATTCAATTTAAATCAATGACTGAGGTTTCACATGCTTGGATCATAACTTTTCAGTATTTCTATTATTTTCTTATTATATCAATTTTAATTACATTTTTTGTTTCATAAATGTTCTGTCTTTCCAAAAGGCTGAACAAAGTAGAAAAAATAAATGTTTTTTTTCAGCTTCCACAGACTCACATTGTGGTCCATTAGTTAGTGAACATGATTTCAGTACTGATGAGACTGTAGAGTCTGCCAGTGTGTTTACATGCAGTTGGAAACCCCATTGTATTTGGGATAAGACAAGACCATACCCTAGTTACTGCTGTGTATGTAAACACACTGAGGGAGGGATATGAATGAGGTTGTTGAAGAGCAGATAAAAACAGTTTGAGCTTTGATTTTAAATTGATTTTTATCTATCATAATGATCCACAACAACAGAATGCCAAAGTCACTTTACTCCTTTTTAGCGAAAAGTTTGATCAGGATATAGTCATTTTGAGTTACAGATTTAAAACCTGAAGATATCTGATTGGATAACAAATAGATTTTTTTGTACATCAATTATTCCCTTATTCAGATTAAATGACTGCAGTTTGTCAAAGATCAGCTGTGATTCTCTGGCCTCAGCTCTAAAGTCCAACCCCTGAGTAACACATGATGAGCTGAGTAACAACCAGCTGCAGAATTCAGGAGTGAACATGTTGTCTGGTTTTCTGGAGAGTCCAAACTGTAGACTGCAGACTCTGAGGTCAGTCACCATGTTTTACTTCTGTGTTGAAATTAATATAATTTGAAAGTTGTGGTGACACTAAACTTCAGACATAAGGCTGATTTTATACTGATCCACACTGAGTGTCTTAGTCTGTTTTCATCTTCAGATCAATGACTGTGGCAGAGCAACTGTAACATATAGAAATATTACTCCGAACATCTTAAACACTGGATTTTTAAATATTCTCCATCATGTTTTTTAGATAAATGATCAAAAATACATAAATACAATGAATAAATAAATAATCTTTATTTTAACAATAAAACAATAACAAATAATTAGTATTTATTGGTGAAGGTTCTCAGTCATCCAGGTCATAGTTCTCCAGGGAAGGGTTAAACCACAGTCGTTGTGGTCTGTGGAGATATAATGAGGCTTGGCAATGGCAATGGCTTCCTTGACACCCCTTTCAAACGATCTGTGCTTTCTGTAAAAAATGTGTCCTTAAAAGAGTGTTCTTTATACTTTAAATGCAAGAAAACTGCTGAGTCTGTTCTGAACACCACCTATATATATATGGGCCATGGCTAGTCTTACCACAAGGCCCCACTTCCGGGATTTCTCCGGTGCCGCTGGAAATTTTGTTTTTTTTTTTGTGGGGGTTTTTTTTTTTTTTTTTTTGTATAGGGAAGAAAAGGGGGGGAAAGAATTAAAAAATTGTTTTTTAAAAGATTTTTAGAATGAGGTATTTTTCAAGTTGCATTTCCCTAAAACTTTGATTTAATGGTTTCAAAACCTCTGATCCATGAGCTCTAATGTATTAAAGATGCATTGTTGATTTCTTTAGATTAATATACATTTCATGTAGCTTAATCACTGTACAAATAAACAAAACTCATCAGAGGTCATAAAAGCTTTTCATTTATAAAAGCGTATTGTAGGCACGGGGAAATAACTGTAGACTATGCATTTAGTAAGATGACAGAGGTACGTTTTACTTTTTCATTTATCGTACCTCAAATAATTCCAAGATCATGACGCAGCATTTGTGGAAATGTATTTTCTTATCTGATATCTGAAAATTCAACCATTGCTTTTAAATTGTATGACATTGCATTGACATTGGTCTTAAAAGAAAACACACAAAGGGGAATGATACAAAATTATCACAGACCTTACATCATGGTGATGATTTTTCTTTTTTCTTTTATTTATCCATTTATTTGTCCCTTTACTTGGCAGTACTTACAGTAGTAGAGCTGGAGAGAAATATCAGGAGAGAGAGCAATGGGAAGATGTGTGTTGTAATAAGATTAGACGCCCAGGCCATAAGGACATTTGGATGTCAAATCTGATGCAGTCTGAATACATTCCAGTAAATGAGAAGCTGGTTATGTGGAGTGGAAATACCATTTTCTGGAGAGATCCAGAAACAGCCTGCATTGGATGTAACAGTTTGATGTTGCTTTGCAGGTCAATCACGAACAAAAAAACCTCATACTTCCTAAAGCTTTTTATAACCTTCGTTTACGTGTCCAACTCAGGAAGTGGAAGTTGTTGTTTGACCTTTTAAAGAGTGATTTTTTTAAAAACTCATCATTTTTGCAAAACCACAAACACCCACATAGGTACAGTTCCTTATCAACACTACACTATAAAAATAACACTGGTGCTACTGTCAAAACCTCTTCTACAGAAGTGGTGACATGCACATCATTAGCATGGTGAGTAATTCTGTATAACAATATTCTGTGCAAGTTTAAGATGATACAATCAGACACAACAGAGTGTCAAAAGACAGAGACAGACGTGATGATAAGTGATGCCTTTTATTATGTTTAATGAAAATAATATGGACATTACTCAAATTATCATCACATATAGAGGGTTTAAACATTTTTTAAGGTTGTTCGATTTATGAGGACAATGGTTAACTAGACTAGCTAGACTATCTGTTGAATCTGAGTTTTCTGTTGCACAACTAAAACAAGTTCCTTTCTGATGCATTGTCTTGTAAAGTTACATAATAGAATAGAATAGAATAAATCTTTATTGTCCACCAGGGTGGACATTTTTCTTTGGCTCACCAGACATACAAAAAATAAACATACAAACAACATATCAGACATGGTAAATTGAGTATAAAAAAGATAAAAATATATAAATATGCTTAAATTCATTAGGATAGCAGCTCATATTGATATTATCACTTGGTTTGGTTGAGGATACTGATGGCATTTGGAATAAAAGATTTTTTAAAAACACTTTTTGCCAGAGGCACACTGAAGCGCCTCCCAGACTTCAGGAGCTCAAACTGGCTCAAAAGAGGGTGTGTACTATCTGCAGTGATCTTCCTAGCTTTCTTCCTCATTCTGTCAGCGTATATTTGGGTCAGATGTTTTTTGTGTTTTAATTAATTTTTTTCTTGTGCTTGTTTTATTCTTGTGCTCCTCTGGCCTCAGCTCTGAAGTCCAACCCCTCCCATCTGAATGAGTTGGACCTGAGTGACAACAAGCTTGAGGATTCAGGAGTGACGCTGCTTTGTGGTTTTCTAGAGAGCCCAAACTGTGGACAGAAGACTCTGAGGTCAGTTCACTGACTCTCCTATACTTTTGTAGCATGGACAGCGATCCCGTGGGGATCTGTAGAGTATATACCCCCTATAGAAAACATGAAAGATGGTTGAAATTTTCCATAAAATGGAAAGAAGAAGCAATACTAAGGCTCTGCATGTATTGAGCTGAACAGTAGTAGTAGCAGCTAGCACTAGCATTAAAACAAATTCTGATATTTATGCATTCTAATGTGTTTTTTTAAAGCCAATTTTATTTTTGTTCGTCACTCTTTCTTCGGAATTAACTTTCTTACACCATTTTGGCATAATGGGGAGGGGGCAAGAAAAGTGTGATTTACATATTATCTGTATTCTAAGTCCCAATATGATAAAACCGTTTGCTGAGAAGACCAATGGATTTCTGCTCAAAATGTTCCTTTGACCATATAAAGTAATTTCATACACATTTGGACAAGTTCCTGATATTTAAACTTTTCATTAAAACCTCATGACTCTACATATGCCATATTAGCACCGGTTTTTGGTACCCAACCCTGTTAGTTTGCTAGCTGTGTGTAATGCCATGCTTTGGAGCGGGCTGTGGATCCAGAAGACTTGACTCAGAAGTATGCAAATTGTAATTCTTGCCCCTTCCACGCCAAAACGGTGACAAAATGTTGAACTGAAAAAAAAGATTGAAAAAAAACTTCCAGCTTAAAAAAATCTGGCACTGAAAAAAGAGTGACATGAAAAATAATATGAGACAATTGGGTAACACTTTACTTGAAGGTATCTTCATAAGAGTGACATGACACTGTCATGAACACATGACATTGTCATGACACATGAAGCCTAACCGACTCCGACTGACGACGGCAGGGAACACACTGAACAGACTCGAGTCACCGACCTCATCAGACTGTCCGACGGCCGATAATCGGGTTGGCGTGTCAGCGCCTTAACCCTAACCATAACTTGTCATGCCAAATCTGAATGACACTTACTGACAGAAGCGCTATGTCATAAACGTTTATGACTTGTTTATAATGTTTATGACACGTTCATGACAGTGTCATGTCACTCTTATGTAGATACCTTCACGTAAAGTGTATGGAGGAAATATTTATTCATAATTCAAATTGAAAGTCCAAAGACAAATTGAAAGTCCAAAGAGAAAACGAAGCGAGATCAAATTAAAAATATTATTATTTTATTTTTATCCATTTGGATTTAATATTTGGCTTTTCGATTCAAATTTAACATTGGCTTTTAATTTGGATTTAATATTTTGGCTTTTTGATTTTGAGCACACTGTTGAGCATCTGTCTGCACTTTCACCACCAGGCTGGCTTGGCCTCTTATTTCACATGATAGAAAATGATGATGTAGTCTAAACACAAACGACATTTTATTCAACAACAGTGAAGTTTTCATGTAGTTACTATAATTGGGCCCGTGTTAGTGAGGACTAGATTAGGACTGTATTTAAAGCTGATTCTGGTTCCCAACTTCGCCCCAGGTGTGTCTGTATAAAACCCGACTCAGACAACTTCTCTCTTTTGATGTTTTATTTAATTAAGCAACAGTAGAAACATGGGTGTGGGTAGCTCTGCTACGTGTGTTTGTGTGTGGTCAGATCTCGAGGACACACACACACACACAATCTCAACCGGGTAGTCATCATCCGAACTGCGACCTCTCCTTTTTCTCTCTCTCACTTTTTTCTCCGGGTGGTGCGCGCGGTGTGAGGTGCGTGTCCACGCTATTCTGTGACCTGTAGCCTACTCACAACTATCACTCCTGATTGACGGCCTTTTGTACAGCCCGTGTAGGCTACTTTTTCGTTCATTTGTTTTCCGATTTTGAAACGATATCCAAATTTGAAAAATGGGTCATTTTAAACCTTGTTAATATTGATGACCATATGTTCAAACGAGCCATATTTCAGGAAATCAACCATGATTCTATTGAGAGACTTCCAGCTGACAGCGGTGTCTGTGAGCATCACTAGCGGCCAGCAGGGAGGCGATCCCGGCTGCCATCAGCTGGCTGTCCCGTCAGACTGAAGCTTCTGACAACATTGGAGAAAATGTGCAATTGGCACAAATTCAACACACAAACTGGTTGCTATGGACTCGTCACTAGGCTTCCTCAGTCATTTTATATTTTATGAGACTAGTTGACTGCAACGTTAGTTGTAGAGAAGAGTATGTCGCAGAAAAGGATACAAGATTTTTTCTTTTTTTTCAAGATTTTATGTGTAGATGTTACAGTTGATGTTTCCTCGTCCACCGCCGAGGCAAACTCCTCAGCAGTCAGCTCCCCCTGCTGCTCATAAGGTGCCTCTGCACCCCTTTCATTTCAGACCCTCCCACCAGCCTTTGGGCCACGCCTCCTCATTTACATTGACATGTTAAATTGAAATCCAAATTAAAAGCCAATGTTAAATTGAAATCAAAAAGCCAAATATGAAATCCAAATTAAAAGCCAATGTTAAATTGGAATCGAAAAGCCAAATATTAAATCCAAATGGATAAGCCAAATGGAAAAAAAAATTGGACTTTCAATTTGAATTATGAATAAATATTTCCTATTGGAACTGAAGGAATTATTTTTCCCGTCAAATGAATTGCCTTTTTGAGGGGCTTGACATATTCAAAAACTCACCAAAATTGGCGGTCGCATCAAGTCTGGTGAAAATTTACGTATTTGAAGTGTTTCGGGAATAGGCGTGCAAAAATGTCTCGCTAGCGCCCCCTACAAAGTTAAAAAAATTTAGCCCCTGCAGTGCTAAACCCAACAGGAAGTCCGCCATTTTGATTTCAAAGTTCGAAATTAGTGTGATTTTGGCCATTTCCACATGTCGTACTTTAACGAACTCCTCCTAGAGATTCCATCCGATCAACTTCAAACTCGGTCTGTGCCATCTTAAGAAGTTAAAGATGAAAAGTTGTTAAAAGAAAAACTTTTCGTCATAGGGCGTGGCCGTGGCGGGGCGGCCATTTTGTGCGTTTCGCCATCAAAACAGGAAGTGGGTGTAACTCGAGTGTATGTTGTCCAACTGGCTCGAAACTTTTCAGGATTCATAAGAGTCCGACTCTGAGGACGAATAAAGGCCGATATTTACTTAAAGTCATAGCGCCCCCTAGTGGCAACAGGAAGTAGGCTTAAAAGTCAAGGTGCTATACTTTAACGAACTCCTCCTAGAGATGTCATCCGATGGACTTCAAACTTGGTCTGTACCATCCCAACACCTTAACGATGAAAAGTTATTAAAAGAAAAACTTTTCATCAGACGGTGTGGGCGTGGCGTGGCGGCCATTTTGAGTGTTTAGCGATGACCAAAGAAGTTGTAACTTGAGTGTACGTTGTCGTATCTGCCCGAAATTTCTCACGATTGACGAGGGTCCAGTCCTGAGGACACCTACAGGCCAAAATTGACTTTTGGTCATAGCGCCCCCCGCTGGCAACAGGAAATGCACCTAACATGACAAACATCATCCGATTTACATGAAACTCAGAATGTGTGGTCTACATGTGATACTGAGCCGCCCCCTATACTTTAACCACGCCCACTTACTCAGACCACGCCCCCTTTCATAACATTTGAACCGTTTAAGGTAGAGTATTGTGTGAGGTATCATTGAACTCAGCAGAGAGTTCCTTCTTCATTGGTGATTGTTTGGCCCGCCCCCTATGCTTTGGCCACGCTCCCTTTCACAGCTAATGAACTGTATGACGTAGAGTCTTGTGTGAGGTATCATTGAACTCAGCGGGGAGTTCCCTTTTCATTGGTGACGATTTGCGGTATCTGAATGCCACGCAAATGCATGGTCGCAAGGAGCGGCATCTGCCGGTACCCCCGACGCGCGCAGAGGCGCCAGGGCCCGTCCATCGTTGCTCGCAGCTTTAATTCATTTTATTTTCACTGTCACTGTTCCAGCTCCATAGGCTGCTGCAGGAGGGAAGGAATGGAGTAAACACAATGCCACTGATATGTCTTTATTGAAGTAGCAGTTTGTAATCATGAATATTGATGAGAGCTCTTATTTTGTATTGTTTATATTTGTATTGTTTATATTTTACAGTTTTTTTACAGTCATCCTGTGTGTTCAGTTGTTTGGAGTTTCTATTTTCTAAACTTCTACAATCTAAACCTTCTTCAGTTCTGAACAGAATGTAAAACATTGAATGATTTCAACATTGTCTTCTAAAGTAACATAATTTTATTATTTATTCAGATTGAGTGGCTGCAGTTTGTCAGAGATCAGCTGTGATTCTCTGGCCTCAGCTCTGAAGTCCAACCCCTCCCATCTGAGAGAGCTGGAGCTGGGTAACAACGAGCTGCCGGATTCAGGATTGAAGCTGCTGTCTAATCATGTGGAGAGGAAACACTGTAGACAGCGTCCCAGCAGAGGACAACATCCCAGCTGATAAGAAGCTGTTCTCAGTTCGGAAACAGTTTGTCAACAGAGTGTCTGAACCTGTTCTAAACCAGCTTCTGGATGAACTTCTTCAGCGTTGTGTGATAAATTATGCTGAAATGCAGTTGATCAGAACAAAAGCCCAATTAGACAAAGCACGAGACGTGATCGACACGGTGCAAAGAAAGGGAGCTAAAGCCAGCTCAGTTATGACAGCTGCTCTCTGTCAGTTAGACCCATACCTTTCCAAAGAGCTGAACCTCAGCTGAAGCAAAAATAAACTGTGGAGTGTGATGATAAATCTCTATAACAGCTTACTGTTATGCCATGAAAGCCTGTTACTTCAATAAGTTGACTTTACTCAACTTTGGAAACAAAAAAGCCTCATACTGTGGTCAAACAAAATATTTTTTCACTGTAATTTTTGGTGCCACTTCTTTTACTATATATTTGGGTTCCTGAAATAAATTATAAGCTAATATTAAAACACTTGTCTGTGTACATATTTATTTACAATTTCCGATCATTTGTGTCTCATAAACAATGCTTTCTAATGCTTTCAAGTTATTTTGCTTTGCTTTCTAAAGACATAATTTGTCAGAGAGATGGGCATTATTTCAGTTAAACGTATTTAAAATACATATTTAATTACTTTGAAGTATTTTGTATTTTTTTTAAATTTTGCTGTACGGAAAAAGTAAGATGGAATTTGTAAGAAAATCAGTCTTTGGCTAAATGCAACTGAATCATGTGACATGTCCACGTCGGATCCAGCAATGCTGTCATGTCCAGCTCCGAATCATAAGGTCATGTTTGTGTGGTTTTGTGTTTATTTCTGCATGTTTTTGCCACTTCTCATTTGTTTTAGCGTTCCACGTTGTTTCCTTGTGTGCTTTTTGAGTTTTATGACCCTGCTTCGTCTTCTGGTTTTGGATCCCTGTCCCTGTGTTTTGGTACTTTAGCCTGTGTTTTTTTTTTACACCTGTCAACAAGTCATGCATTTGTGAGTCCATTATCCTGTGTGAGCTGTCTGGCAGTACGAACTGGCCACTTCTGCATTTTCCCTCATTTAACCTCTTATGTTGCCCTCCCCTCTGGGGAGGTACCTGCACTGTAAATCCTGTGTTGTTGAGATACAGGTGAATTTATTTCTAGTTATTGTGCTGTTGGCTTTGAGTGTTCCTGTGCTGTAAATCCTGCTGAGATGCAGGTGAAGCTGTTGGGTGCTCGTCAGTGTACCTGCCCTGCTGGGATTGGGGCGTTCTTCCAGTCTGGGCCTGGATGTATGAAACAGTCTGAGAATGGGAATCAGTTGTCTATGTGGAGAAATGGAGATGGCTAAGATGAAGCTGGAGCAGACAGAGCTGGCAGACTGGCGATCCTGAGGCACAGGAAAAACAGGTTGGAGACACGAAGAGAATACCAGGAAGAAAGTTAATTTTCATTTTTGCTCGACACTTTAGAATTCAATCGGCCATGGTGTACTGCAATAGAGGACACAATGGAAATAAGACCCAAGGCTTTTTTGTGTCAGGCTAGGAGAGCAGGCAGACTGGTTTACTTTAATGATTTATTTTTTTAAAAAGGTTTACAGACCGAGAGTCCAAAGGCAGGCAGGCAGGAAGTCAACAGGTAGCAGGTAACAAAACTCCAAACATCAATGCAACAATGATGAACCGACAAGAAACAGAGAAAGTGGACCGGTAAATCAAGTGTGAGTCACTGATGTGGGACGGTGTAAGGATTGGTGTGGCAGTCAGGTAAAGTGGAATGAGGAATAGGGCATGTGGCGACAGATTCCAGACAATCCACCAGGCTGGTCAAAAGAAACACTAAACAGGGCAGGTGGAGGCTAGTCTATATCGACGAAGGTTCATTTCAGGGATTGCTTCGGTGCCGGATGTCCCTCTTTTCGGCCGGATGTGCGTCCCCTTCCTCTTTCTCTTTGTGTTGGCGTTCTAACCTGCGGCTGATTTGTGAGGACTATGGTTAACTGCTCCTCAGATCTCTGCAGGGTAAATCCAGACAGCTAGCTAGACTATCTGTCCAATCTGAGTCTTCTGATGCACGACTAAAACTACTTTTGAACGTACACACGTTCCACCAAAACAAGTTCCTTCCTGAGACTATTTTACAACGGTGCCGCAGAAGATGATTGTGATTGGTTTAAAGAAAATGCCAATAAACCAGAGCACGGTTTTCTCCCATCCAGGAATGCTGTGTGTGTGTGTGTGTGTGTGTGTGTGTGTCTCTGTCTGTCTGTCTGTCTTAAATTTTATAAATCTTTTAAAGAAGCTCACTTTGTTTTTGCTCATTTTCAAGGAGCGTAGATATATTAAACAGATATTCACAGAGGCAGAACAGTTTCAAGTTTATTCACATATCAGACATAAAAAACAAGAGCTTAAGCATTTCCTCATGTGTATTCCTACTTCCCCACCTTATTGAGTGCAAATCAATGTAAAAAAAAATAAACCGATAAATATAAAACGTTATCAAAAATTTTACACATATTCCTCATGCTGTGACATTTGTATCTTCGAAGGTTTAAACATTCTTCCCTGATTTAGCAGAGATGTGAACAAGACATTCAGAAAGTTGAATTTAAAAGATTTACAAAAGTTAAGTTAAAAGTGCTGCTATAAATAGAACCAGAACAAATCTAAATACACTTTAAAACCAGCAGTCAACTGTTGATAAATCACACTGATGGTAAATAAAAAAAAAACATCATCATGCAGGAGAGGACCAACATGAAATCAGACATCTTTTAACTGAATTTCACTTATTAATTTGGATGTTTTTTTTCGGTTTATACTGAACTTTATGTGGAAGTAAACCCGGCTACGACGGCCAATAGCAACGCTACACACTGTTAATAATGACCGAGAGTCACAAGACGCTTTTCTGGACTGGAAAACAAATTCAACATCCAAGTTTTCTCCCATCATGCAACACTGTGGGGGTCATCCACTAAACGGAACATTTCATTCTAAAACTATTTCAAATGTGAATAATACATTTGGTGTCTGAATTATTCTGTTTTCATCTCTACTCAAATAGTTATTGAAGGACATGCACATTTTGTATCTGATCTAAATAAACTTCAAAAGGGATATTGTTCCAGTTTTTAATGCTCAAGTGGTATTTGAGACGGGACGTACTGCGGTGATAACTCAGTTCACATCGACAGTACATGCACAACACTTTAGTACATAGGCGCGGTAAGTGGGGGTGCTGCAGGTGCTTCAGGTGCTTCAGGTGCTGCAGCACCCCCTAGTGGCGAAGCTTTAAAACTCGCCCCGTCAGCTCAGCTGTACTTCATGGAGGGGAGGGGCGAGTGAGTTTTTAAAAGGAGCCAGATGTAGAGTGGTCTGCTAGTCTTGTGGAAAGAACCATCTGGACCGGCTTTGAGACTTTCAAAAGACCCTTTTCTTTCTCCATTATCGCTCAAGGAGCTCCGTTTCTGCCATCCACAACGTTACTGCTGCATCGCTTCCTTATTTAACAAACTACGGAGCGGCCCGAGGCCCAAAATTACAGAACGCGCGTGCGCTAATCGCGCGTCAAAAAGATTATTGGCGTTAAAAGTAATTTGCGTTAACTCGTTATCGCGTTCATTGTGACAGCCCTATTATACAGTATCAACACGGTCTCACGGCAGTTCGTGAAATGGTCAGGTCATTTTTAATGTATTGATTCGTGTACACGGACACGTTTATCTAGTTTTTTTCCGTGATGGTCAGCACGTTTTTTAAACTAATGTATTTCAATGGGAAGCATTTTTCCGTGAAATGAACAAGATCGCAGAAAATCCCGTGATGGGCCCACGGAAGAATTCCGGGTTGGGTTTAGGAAAACAATAATGGGACTCGGGACAACAACGGGACAGTTGGGTTTAGGAAAAGTGACACGCGGGACACGATGCCCGGTCTCCTGGGTGAAAGTCCTGTGTTGTTTGACCCATCCACCCCCAACCAACCTCCCTATGCAGAATTTCGGCCTTTGATACTACTCGCTACCGTAGTTGCTCTTAATACATTATTTAAAAAAACGACATAAACGTCCCCGTGTACACAAATCAATAGATTCAATTACGTGACCATTTCACAAACTGCCGTGAGACTGGCTTGACAGTAGGGCTGGGCGATATGGGGAAAATCAGATATCGCTTTAGTTGCAGCCCCAGACCAATACCTTGTCCTAATACCTTGATATTGTGGCGATATTGTAGGGTTGACAATTGGTGCTTTAACAAAATATCTTCACAATGAGATTTAAGATAAATAATCTTCAGTAATGTGGATATAATGACTAAGTGGGGAAAGGTAAAAAATAATAGAACAGATAGAACAGTCTGTTAACACAGAAAATGACATAACTTTACTCCAATGCAGCCTTTAAAACCAGGAAAAGACAACACTTAAGCCATTTACGATATTACGATTTCGAAAATCTAAGACGATATCTAGCCTCATATCACGATATCAATATAATATTGATATATTGCCCAGCTCTAGTTGACAGTATATAAGTTTATAAAACCTGTAAAAAGGAGCTCATATGTCCGATTTATTCACTGCGACCAAGTGGCTAAAAATGAGCGAATGGCGCTTTAAAATCAGCGCATGTCGCTTTAAAAGAGTTAATAAATGGCGTGGTAATGTTTAAAAATGAAAAAAGTGAAGTGTGAGTGCTCCGAGAGTCCATAAATGGGACTCGGGGGAGTTCAGAGCAGGTCCCAGCCTCGGCACTCCTCTTTGCGGGCCAGCTCTGGGTTCCTGCACCGGTTGTTTCTCTCCTTGGCTCTGTAGCGAGTTTTCACTGACACCAGTTCGCTTAGATGCAGATCCTCCTGCACTTTGACCGTGCTGCACGCTTCGGTCGCTGCCTCCTCGTCGCCGTCTCCGTACAGGAGGAAGAGCTGCTGCAGGTTGGCGGTCAGGTTGGCGGTCAGCTCGTCCAGAGGCTGGCGCCGCGGAGCAGCCGCCACGGCCCCCGCCGACGCTCGCTGATGGTCCTCTGGGCCTGCAGACGCCTCCTGAGTGTGGAACTGGTGGACGACGGTCTGCATGGTGTGATACAGTATGGCACTGGAGCGTTCCTTCTTCGGAAAGGACTTCACTTTGGCTCCTGACCTCATCCTGTGGACTAGCTGGTGGATCACCGTCCCCTGAAACAACCTGGACGACATCAGAGGAACAAGATGGAGATTCAACATCAGCCAGCATCTCACCTGTGAGTCCATATTTCATTTTATCATGAAGTGAAGCATATAATCTACAGCACTGGTTCTCAAATGGGGGTACGTGTCCCCCTAGGGGTACTTTGGGGGACTGCAGGGGGTACGTGTCCCCCTAGGGGTACTCTGGAGGACTGCAGGGGGTACGTGTCCCCCTAGGGGTACTTTGGAGGACTGCAGAGGGTACGTGAAATTTTTTTGGCTAAATGTTTTTCAGTTACAAGGCTGTAGTTTCTTCTGCTTTCTTTATTTTCTCCAAGTTTGCCACTTTTTTCAATGTTTTTGTCTCTGTTTTTGCAGTTTGTCACTTTTTTTTGAAGGTTTTGTCGTTTGTTTTGACCTCTTCTTGCCTTTCTTCCTTACTTTTTTTCTACTGTCTTTTTTTCTTCAAAGTTTTTGTCTCTTTTGGAATTATTTGTCACTTTTGTCGCCCTAGTGTTGCCTTCCTTCTCTCGACTGTATTTTTTTTTCAAAGTTTTTATTGCCCTTTTGAAGTTTGTGTCTCTCTTTTCAAAGTTTTTGTTACTATTTTCGACCTATTCTTTCCTCACTTCCTTCTTTCTACCGTCTTTGTCCAAGTTTTTTTGCCCTTTTCCATCATCATCTAAATGTTTTCCAGGTCCAAGGCTGTTGTTTAGTAAATCTATCGCTGACATCGCTGTATTCTTCCTCTTTATAGAGACTTTTTTTTCTACCAAAAATTATTTGCGCTGGTTAGGGGGTACATGGCTTAAAAACACTGTTCAAAGGGGGGGAACATTATTGAAAAAAACTTGAGAACCACTGGTCTACGGCTTTAACGATATGCTTGACTCACGATACGAAACAATTTTTCAGGAAATTTCAGTTAACCCCTGTGTTGTCTTCCAATCGACCATGAATTTGTTGTCCTTCTGGGTCAAAACTTTTTGGTGCTTTTCTCGACGTTTTTGTTGCTTTTTCTTATGCCTTTGACGCATATTTTACAATCTTTGGTTTGAACTGGGCTTTAAAATACCAGTTCAGCTCGGATATAAAAGAGATTCTCAGAGAACATCTGCTGTAAATTGTACAAGGAAGAAGCTGTAGTTCCTGCTCAGTCTAACGCTGTATGTAGACTCACTTGGCGATGGGGGGTTCAGGTAAGGGGAAGCCCAGCAGCTGGTTCAGCTGGATGCTGACCCTCAGGCAGCTCTGCCATTGGTTGATGGCGTGAACCACGCCCACGTCCAGCTGTTGCCTATATTGGTGGTTTGGAATCTGCAGAGCTGCAACACACATCACACACACATCAGTCACTGCACGCTGTTCTCATGAAGCATTTGTACATATATGTCTGAAAAGTAAAGCTCTGTAATTGGTGTGTAATCCAATTATTTATTACTGTCAGCAGCACATTGACTGCTGCTGTATAAGAGCGTAAATATCCTCGTAGGGAGGGGGGGATGTTTGGCTCCTAAAACACAGAGCTTTCAAGCCAAGGAGCAGAGTTCATGTTAAAGGACAATGAACCTAGGGGTTAATAACATATGTACCGAGTAAACCGTTCTCTGGGAAATGTTTTCATGCTAATCGAATGTGTATTTAGCTTGAAACAAGCTAGCGCGAACCGGTGATTAGCTGCTAACGCTACCTTTCGGGGCACTGGTAGAGTAAAAATAAATCGCTATTTTATACCACTAACCGTGGAAGTATGGTGCTATTTTGAGCCTTGTTAGTGGTATAAAATAGTGAGGAAAAACTCCCTCTCAGGAAGAAACCTGGGACAGACCCAGGCTCTTGGTAGGCGGTGTCTGACGGTGCCGGTTGGGGGTGTGATGAACAGTGGCGATAATAATCACAATAAAAATAATGGATCAGTGACTAGAGATAGTAGTTGTAGCAGTTCATGGCATAGCAGGGCACTGCAGGGCGTAGCAGGACGTAGCAGGGTATAGCAGACTAGGTGAAATAAGTTTGGCAGATCCCTGAGCTGTTCAGATGATCACCAGTTTGAGAGTCTTACCTGCTCTTTGTCTCAGTGCGTCTCCAGTGCTCAGGCCCAGCAGCAGCGCCTTCACCAGCGCCTCGTCCGGCCGAGGCCGAGCGCTCCGCAGCCAGTAGCAGGTGGCGGCCACCGGGAGGCGCAGCGGAGGCGGCAGGTTGCTCAAAGAGGCCTCTGTCACGCCCAGAGCCTCTAGTAACACCTGCAGACACAGAGAGGGCTCCGCCTGGGGGCAACACACAGGAGGAGGAAGAGTTAACACGGAGTAATTCAACGTAAAGATGTTATATACCAGGGATAGACCTTTTTATAGATAGAAGTCTGATTTAGGATGATAAAAGTACTGTTTATTTAAATGGAGTCTGGTGGGTTTTATGGAAAAGATCCCTACAGAGATAGACCTTTTTTTTAAAGAGTAAGATCCTTTCTGTTTAATCTGAAACAGCCCCGACATCACAGTCACCAAACTCCACCAGACTCCATGTAAATAATCAGGACTTTTAGCGTGTATAGAGCCAGCATATTTCTACATGTAAATGGGTGAATTAAGGGTTTATTTCAACCAAACCAGAGTGGTGATTGTTAGAACAGTGGAAAGATGAACCAAGACGGTTTTTGATAGTTTTATTTAGTTTCTGTCCACTTTGAAAGAAGTGTGTTAAAAAAATAAAATGTGCTAAAAGTCCTGATTATTTACATGGAGTCTGGTGGAGATATGCTGGCTCTATACACGCTAAAAGTCCTGATTATTTACATGGAGTCTGGTGGAGATATGCTGGCTCTATACACGCTAAAAGTCCTGATTATTTACATGGAGTCTGGTGTAGTTTGGTGATGGTGATTTCGGGGCTGTTTCATGTTAAACTAAAAGGATCTTACTCTTTAACTAAAAGGTCTATCTCTGTAGGGATCCTTTCCATAATGTTGTCAGACACTTAGAATAATAATCTGAGTCTGTCAGCGGCAAAAACAGAACTTTTAGTGGATGGAAGCTGAAGGTGCACAACTGTCCTGTATGGTTACATTGCATGTAAACAAAAAGTGGCATAGCAGACGGGAAGACAACACAAGGGATAAAACCCCTAAAAGATTCACCTGATCCAGCGAGTTGAGTTTCAGGTACCGGCAGGAGTCTGGGACGACAGCTTTGACTGGGATGAAATTGATCTGCAGGCCGTCTCTGTCTCGCTCCATCACCTCCTCTCCTTCGCCCAGCAGCAGCCCATACATCAGCTGGCGCAGCGGCCAGGACGTCAGGTGAGAGCTGGGGGTGTCACCGTGGTCCACGCAGTTGTTGAGCGAGTTCCTGCGCAGCAGCAGAACGTCCAAGATGTCTGAAGGCAGCCGGGCCTGCGTCAGCGGCAGCCGGACCCAGTCTGGGACACGACCCGCCACCTTTTAGGACAGAACCACACAACAAACTGAGAATATTTCTCGACTGTAACAACCTTATGTTACCTATATTATAGGGGTGTAACGGTATCGATTCAGTGAGCCACGATCCAATGAATCGTCTGTAAGTTGCCCCTTTACTTTATATTTATTCTTTTTATTTAAAAGAAATGTTTGTTTGTAATTAAAATGTCTGGAAGAGCTCAGTTACAAAAATGTTAAATCATATTTTAATTGCTTTGTTTGAGTTGATACGAATGTGTTAAATAGGCATTAATAGTATTATCGTCTCATATCGATCGCAAGCCTCTGAATTGAGCCAAATTAAAATCATATCGTGACACTTTTAGATATCGTATAGTTGTCTGAGGAATCAATATGATATGTTATACACCTACATGTCTTTTACTTTTCATATAAGGTTTAAATGCTTGGTCTGGGGCTGCAACTAAAGATTATTATCTGGATGATTGGATTAGGTCTCTAAAATGGTGAAAAATGTGGATCAGTGTTTCCCAAAGAGCCCAAGATGACGTCCTCAAATGTCTCGTTTTGTCCCCAACTCAAAGATATTCAGTTTACTGTCACAGAGGAGAGAAGAAACTAGAACAATATTCATATTTAACAAGCTGACATCACAAAAGTTTTAACCTTGTTGACTCAAACCGAATCGCAATCGTTGGCGATTAATTTAATAGCTGAGTAATCTATAATCTTTGCAGCTCTAAAAACTATGATTTAGCTCAATAAAACAAAGTCCAAGGTGAGATTTTATGACTTATTAAGGAAAATGGGCCCATAAAATCTACAAAAAAAGACATTTGAGGACGTCATCTTGGGCTCGATCGACACTGATCCACATTTTTCACAATTTTCTGACATTTTAGAGACCAAACAACTAATCTATTCATTCAGAAAATAACCCACACATTAATCCACCATGAAAATAATTGTTAGTTGCAGCCCTAATAGATAATCAGGCTTACTATTTCATCAGCTGATCGTTAAAGGATTTTATTACCTTTTCCACAGCTGGGAACGGTGGCACCATCCCATGGAGGAAGAACTTCTTCAGGGAGCTGGGAGGGAGTGTACTCCTCCATGCCCAGATGCAAACCCTGCATCAGCTCCTTCTTTTTGTCCTCGCTCAGTCCTCCCATCAGCTCCAGCGCCGCCTTGAAGGCGTCCCGCGGCTCGTTGAAGCGCCTCAGCCAGCGGAGCAGCCCCTCCAGGCGGCTCGATTTCCAGCCGTCGCCGCCGCCGTTGTCTGGACCGGCGAACTGAGCCCACTTGATGGACGACTCCCTCCTCTGCAGCTTCACGTAGTCGTTCCCTGCCAGAGCGGCGAAGGCGGGCAGGATCTGGCGCTGGATTTGGAAGACGATGCAGAAGCTGGATGTGGTGTAGCCCTTGCAGGGGATGTAGCTCTGCGAGCCGCTCCCTTGTACCGCGTCCCAATGGAAGTCGGACAGAGGCAGCAGCCCCACCGGCCCCGGGAGGTCGAAGATGTAGAAGTCGCTGTCTTTGGACAGCACCGGGCACTTCCACTCGCTGGCCAGGGCGGCGATCTCCTGGTCAGCTTCTCCGTAGCACTTAGCCACCGGGACCTCCAGCCGCGCCAGCGTCTGTTTGAACATCACATTGACCAGCTGTGGCAGGATGCCCTTGTGTCTGCCCTCTACGGCCGCTTGATGGGCTCTAATGATGCGATCTTTGGCTCTTTCGGTCACAGTTTCCAGCTTCTTGTCCGTGTAGTCCGAGCCTCCGTCCAGCACCACGTACGGCGTGATCCGGCAGTCTCTGAGGGCTTTGATGAACTTCTCAATCAGCGCCTCAAAGGCAGCGTACTCCCCGCCGTGATTCTGATCCAGACCTGACCAATCAAGCAAAAGAAACACAAGGTACACGTTTAAAAGCACATTGCTGACAGACTAACATCCTGCTTGTTACGTTACGTTTCTCCAAAAGTTGAGTCGGTCTCAACTTTTCGCCGCAGGCCCGTTGCATTTTTTGGAGTGTCCCCCCTGAAGCAACCCCCGCTGCAGTCTAAACGAACTGACTAAACGATCCGTTGCCTCTTTGTTCTGGTCTCCGGTCTCCTTCTCCGCCGCCACCAGTGTCTAGGCAGAGTCTAATCTCCAAAAGACTTGGTACATTTTATCATGCAAACGAAGTCTCTCCTGACTGAATTGTTATAGTCAGGTCCTGGGTAGGAGAGCCCTTCCCTGGAAGGAAAAGGAGCTCAGTCTTGTCAAGGTTGAGTTTCAGATGATGTGTGGACATCCAAGAAGAGATGTAAGTCAGACAGGCCGAGATACGTGCTGCTACTTGAGTTTCAGACTCCGGAAAGGAGAGAATTAGTTGGGTGTCATCTGCGTAGCTGTGATAAGAGAAGCCGTAAGCCAGTAAGAGTGCGAACTTATATAAAGAGGTTTATATCCTGCAAATCCTCCCCCTCTCGCTCCCTTTTCACGTCTGAGCTGTCCAGGTGATTAAAGGCAGAAATGCCCGAAAAATTATATTTCAAGGTCCTATGACATGCTTCTTTTTGGATGCTTTTATATAGGCCTTAGTGGTCCCCTAATACTGTATCTGAAGTCTCTTTTATATAGACCTTAAGGGTCCCCTAATACTGTATCTGAAGTCTCTTTTATATAGACCTTAGTGGTCCCCTAATACTGTATCTGAAGTCTCTTTTATATAGACCTTAGTGGTCCTCTAATACTGTATCTGAAGTCTCTTTTATATAGGCCTTAGTGGTCCCCTAATACTGTATCTGAAGTCTCTTTTATATAGACCTTAGTGGTCCCCTAATACTGTATCTGAAGTCTCTTTTATATAGACCTTAGTGGTCCTCTAATACTGTATCTGAAGTCTCTTTTATATAGGCCTTAGTGGTCCCCTAATACTGTATCTGAAGTCTCTTTTATATAGACCTTAGTGGTCCCCTAATACTGTATCTGAAGTCTCTTTTATATAGGCCTTAGTGGTCCCCTAATACTGTATCTGAAGTCTCTTTTATATAGACCTTAGTGGTCCCCTAATACTGTATCTGAAGTCTCTTTTATATAGACCTTAGTGGTCCCCTAATACTGTATCTGAAGTCTCTTTTATATAGACCTTAGTGGTCCCCTAATACTGTATCTGAAGTCTCTTTTATATAGACCTTAGTGGTCCCCTAAATGAGCGCATCAGTGCACACGGGGCAACAAGCTCACGTTAATAAGCTGTTTTAAATTTAAAATGTTCAATGTGTTAACCTTTCCTGATTGCATCGTTTCTGACCGTGGTCAGAAAACCAGAGGAGACTGGTTACCTCCAGGGCCCACGGTATAAAATGAATAACGTCGGGGTTAAAATCCTGTTTCTGGTGAGCAGATGAATGAACTTGGCTTTCAGTCTGACACCACACACACTGGGTACAAAAGTTAAACTTATTCCACCAACTCTGCTCCGGCTGCATTTACACGTCTGCTTCCTCTTCCTCTATCTCTCTTCTGCCCACTTACCACACACACCCACACACACACACACACAGACACACACACACACCCACACCCACACACACACACATTCACACACACACACACACACACAGACACACACACACACCCACACCCACACACACACACACACAGACACACACAAACACCCACACACCCACACACACACACACACAGACACACACACACACTCACACACACACACACACACACACACATTCACACACACACACACAACACACACACACACACATTCACACACACACAGACACACACACACACTCACACACACACACACACACACAATTCACACACACACACACACACACACACACACAGACACACACACACCCACACACACACACAGACACACACACACACCACACACCCACACACACAACATTCACACACACTCACACACACACACACACACACACACACACACACACACACACACACACACACACCACACACACACCTCACACCCACACACACACCAAACACACACACACACACACACACACACACACACACACACACACACAACACAACACACACACACACACACACACACACACCCACACACACACTCACACACACACACACACACACACTCACACACTGAGCTCTCTTAAGGGAGCCGCAGCACCATTTTACAACAAATGCCTTATCGCGCTGATGTGACCGAGCCCGACCTGACCCCGACCATCATTTCTAAATATCTGTCGGGTATCCATGCCTTAAAGTACAACAGAAGATCAGATCTTTCATTGAATTTGGGGTTGTTTTGTAAAAAAATTTAGCATTTGAAAAAGAAATTGAAATGTTTCGAAACAGTATCCTGACTGAACGTTGACCCTTCTGTGATTGTCCTTCCTTTAATATTATAAATAAGTCATAATTTCAGCTTTTTTAACTCAAGGATTAGGTATCGTTTCCTAAATAAATGAGGTTTATTGCTAAG